>NC_083405.1:10857684-11150480 GCF_020745735.1 Hemiscyllium ocellatum | reverse complement strand
GTTTAATTAACAGAGGCGTTCACCACCATGTCGTAACACTTACAAAGACCAACAGAGATCAAAGGAAAAGAAATAAGGAGTGACAAGATTAAATATGAGAGTAAGTGAGCCGATCAAGTAAATAAAGACTGTGAGAGCTTCTTTCTATACAAACGAGAGGTAAAAATGGGCATCTGGTTGCTAGAAACTGACACAGGCGAGATAGTAATGTGGAACAAGGAAATGGCGGAGGAGCCGAAAAATTACTTGGTGTCAGTCTTCACAGTTGAAAACATGAGTAATATACCAAACATTGAATAGACGTAGTGGACAGACCTGAGTAAGGTGGTCATCACCTAGGAGAAGCTGCTTGGAAAACTGAATGGCCTGAGGTAAGTAAATCACCTGGACCAGATGGACTCCACTCCAGATTTCTAAGGCAGATAGCTGATGAGACAGTAAAGGCGTTGCTGGTGATCTTTCAGGAATCTCTCGAATCAGGAAGATTCCCAGAGGACTGGAAAATCGCTAACGTGATACCTCCGTTTAAAAATGGAGCAAAGCGAAAAACGAAATGTTACAGACTGACTAATCTAAACTTGGCTCTGGTTAAGATCCTGGAATCCATTGTGATTTCTGGATACTTGGTTGTGGATGGTAAATTAGGACAAAGTTAGCATGTTTTCATCGAGGAGAGGTCATGCCTGGAAAATCTGCTAGAAAACCTTGAGGACGTAACGAGCAGCTTAGAACAAGATGGGCCGATGGATGTCATCCACCTGGACTTCCAGAAGATCTTTGACAATGTGCCGACAGGAAGCTACTGAGTAAGGCAAGGGCCCATGGTGTTAGAGGCAAGGTGCTAGCATAGATAGAAGTTTGGCTGTCTGGAAGGCAGCAAAGAGTGTCGATAAAAGTGTCCTTCTCAGGATAACAGCCAGTGACAAGTGGTGTTCCATAAGGCTCAGTGTTGGGACCACAAGTTTTCACTTTATACATTAACGATCCAGATGAAGGATCTGAAGGCATTCTGGCTACGTTTGAAGATGATACAAAGATAAGTACAGGGACAGGTAACGTCGAAGTGGCAAGGAAGCTCAAGAAGGATTTGGATAGTTTAGGATAATGGGCAAAGAAGTGGCAGATGGAGTACAAAGTGGGAAATTGTGGGAACATGCACTTTGTTAGGAAGAATAAAAGCATGGACTACCGAGAAAATTCAGTTCTCTGAAGTGCAAAGGGACTTGGGGTTTCTACTTCAGGATTCTCTCAATGTAAACTTGCAGGTTGAGTCAGTAGTTAGAAAGGCAAATGCAGTGATGGAATTTATTTGGAAAGGATTTGAATATAAAAGCAGGGGCGTACTTCTGAGGCTCTATTGGCTCTTGTCAGACCATATTTGGAGTATTGTGCGCTGTTTTCAGCCTCATATCTCATAACGCATGTGCTGACCTTGGAATGGGTTCACAGGATATTCACAAGAATGGTCCCAGGAATGAAAAGCTTAACATATGAGAACATTTGAGGACTTTGGGTCTGTTCTTTCTCGAATTCAGAGGTATGTGGGGGGATTTAATTGAAACATACAGAATACTAAATGGCCTGGACAGTGCAGATAGTGAGAAGACTTCTATTGGCAGGAGACTCCAGGACCCAAGGATACAGCCTTAGAGTAAAGGGAAATCCTTTACGAACGAAGGTAAGGGGAAATGTCTTCAGCCAGAGAGTGGAGAATCTATGGAATTCATTTTCATAGAAGGCAGTGGACGTCAGGTCTTTGTGTATATTTAAGATAGAGATAGTTAGCTTCTTGAGTATCAAAGGGATCAAGGATTACAGGAAGAAAATAGGAGAATAGTGTGGAGAAACTTGGCAGGCATAATTCAATGGTGGAGCAGACTCGATGGGCTGAATGGCTTAATTCCTATATCCGATGATTTTATAGCCGAAAGCCACAGTCTATTGCTACCCTCTCTCTTACTTTGTCCCTCCTGAAAGCAAAACGTGAGAGTAAAAAATCCCTGTGTCATCTTTACCAAACTTGGAGGATTCCTGTTGAGGATTCATGGGAATCACTCCACTGCTTGAAGGAAAGAAAATTCTGCCAAATCCAACTGTTCAGGAAGAAGTCTCATACCAGCAGCTTGATTGAATAGTCTAACGTCGGAGACAGAGTATTAGTTGGGACACATGATCTCTTTTCCATTTGAAATGAGTTCAACTACTATGAAACTCTGGAAACCTATTCCTTTACTTTTTCGTCTTCAGACATGTGTGATTGTGTATGTGTCTGTACGTGTGTGACTTTTTCGAGAGAATGACCTAGGTTACACTTCAAACCTGTTGTAACCAGTGGAGAAGTGAGGCTGGAAAAGGACATAGTGACCCTTCAACGTTGGTCGGAGCAGAAGTGAGAAATTCACACGGGCTGTTCAAATGGGAATTCTCTTCCTCAGAGGTTTCATCCCAAGATGGCAGCACAACACTTCCAGCGTAATTAGACATGGTCCATAAATGTTGGCCTGTCAACGACACCCACATTCCATGAACAAATCTAAAATGATAAACTGCAGCAGAATTATTTGGATGGGAACAAGACTGATAGATAAATGCCTGTTGCCATCCAGAATTGTGCTGCCTGTTTCCTTTGGCTTTGTACAGTTTCCTAATATTGTATCTGGGTGCTTGCATTTATTCAAAGTTGTGTTTTGCTACATTTGACAGACATGTGAATGGAGGAAAATTGTGGACAGACAGAAAAGTGCTGCACAGACCACAAACAGATCAGCCATGATCTTATTTTCTGGTCGAGCAATGGCAAAGTGCCGAATGACCCACTTCTGCTCCTAAGTTTTCTGTTCCTATGTTCCATTCAGTCCTTAAAACCACTTGTATAGGTGCAGATGGAGACCACTTGCTCCAAATACCTGGTCCGCAGTATTACAGGATATCATTCAGTCCCTGAACACTGTGTGGTTTGCTGTGGGTTGGAAAATGTGATGGGAAATCCAAGCTGGAATTGAAGGTGGTCTCCCACCTCTTTAAAGAGTGTCTCCTCTCTGCAAGTGGTGTTTCATTTGTTGGTCATGTTGTAGGCCCAGATTCACTGTGAATGTCTGACCCATATCTCTCCCAGAGATGGCTCACAAAATACTTTTATCTCACTGTCCTCAACATTCAATAACAACACTTCCAGGAAAATTACAACCATTCACTTTCCAAAGACAGAATATGAGAACATAAGAAACAGGAATAGGTAATTTAGATGCTCACGCCATTGTATGCTATCATGCTACTGTTGGCATTAATTCTTCATTAATGCGCAATTTTTCATGCCCCTCAGCTCTCTGACAGGTCAAAAATCCATTTACCTCCTCTTTAAATACTTGGAGTGATCTCGCTCCACCAACTTTCGAGATCTGAGAATTCCTGACATTTACTACCCTCTATGAGAAGAAAACACTCTCCAGACAGACACCATCACGTGTTAATATTAACAAAAGTGTTTAACTGACCTGCCTAGGTAAGAGGGATTGACTCTGATATCAAGGCAGGATATGGCTGAAGATTTTATTCTCAGAGGCACTTTAAATATCCAGAATCATGCATCTCGAGTAAAAATAAAAATACAAGCCATGGAATTTCTCACCTTCTTAGTGTCTGTGTGATTGTCACATAACGAGTGATTGTCCATTACCAAGAAGTTTCAATGCAATGACCTCTTATTCTCTGACAGTGCTACAGATTAACCTTTACTCACTCCTCTTTTACCATCAGCCCAGGGATTAGTCTTGTGAAATTCCTTTACAGAGCCTCTATTGCAATGAGATAATTCCTTTTAAAGGAGAAAAAAAATCTATCCATAATACCCCAAATACTGCCTCAACTACACTCTCAGTGATCACAATAATTCCTTTCCCTCACTTACTGGTCTCCGTATCTTTATTATGTCCTACCACTGCTGTGCATTTTAAAAGTTCCTTACATCTGCATGGTCAGCATCAGTAAAGCCAACAAAAGAGGTGCCCGTGGAGATGAACATCACTACTGGGGAGAGACTCAGTCAGAAAAACTGCACTTGAAATAGGGAATGGTCGCCTACCTGAATGGAAATGAAGTGTAGGAATAAGAAAAACAGGCAGAGGAAGGGAGCTAACTTTACTTTTGTTCTTCTCTCACGGGATGTGTGCAGCTATGGTCAGGCCAGCATGTTATGCCGATCTTGAACTGAGTGTTGGTTCAGCTGTTCGACAGGACAATAAAGAGTAAAACACATTGCTGTGGGTTTGCCCAGACCTGACTGGGGAAGGATAACCCATTGACCTCTCTGAAGGACATGAAGCAAGCAGATGGGCCTTTTCTCACAAATGATGAAATCTTCAGTTCAATTACATCAATTTCCTTCATGAGATATCAACAGATTATTATTCTGTGCCTCTACATTATGTGTCAATGACTTAAGCAGCATGCAGTGTCTGCCCATCTGACTGAATCTGTGCAGTGAACAAGTTCAACATAATCAAGGGCAATTATTCTGTAATCGACATGTGATTAGAAGGGACTTGATAAATTGTATCCAGATTTAAAAAGACACAATTGATGGTTTATTCAGATGATGCACTGAGGCTGAGGAGGAGACGGGAGTGTCATGATGGTGGTATTGGACAGGATTCGTGAGTGGCGACGATATAGAAATGTAGACCTATGCAGGGCTAGAAGGATTATGGAGTTTAAGAACAGTCTGGTTCCCCTCACACATTGGTGAGTAATTTGTCGTGGATAATTCGTTCGATATAATTTGTGAGGAATGGAATATTTCATTGGAATTGAGAATCTTGACATCTAGCTTGCTAAATTATAAATAATATGAGCAGCAATTCAGTCGCACAAGGAACACCATCTATAGCGAGGATGGGATAGTAACCAGCTTGAATAACCATCAATACATCATAGCTCTGCAAAGCTAATGACATCTAACGTTGAGAAAGCCAGTAAAGATAAACTCCTGTCCATTATTGGAACATTCCAGTCTAATATTCTCAGATTCAGATCCATTGTTGGAACATTCCAGTCTAATGTTCTCAGATTCTGATCCATTGTTGGAACATTCCAGTCTCATTTTCTCAGATTCTCATCTCTCCTTCCCCTCTATCTAAACCTGCTGATGCCTGTTAATGTTGTCGCTGATGCTCCAGCTGATACTATGGGATAAGACATCCAGTGACATATTTAGGATGCACGGAGACTGACATCAATCAGTCGCTGAACAAATACCTCCCGTTAACGCATTTCAATTCAATACTTTTATTACAATTCAAAATTATGATTAGCATTTACACATTCTGGATGGGATATGTGGGGGTGACTGAGGGAACAAATGTTGGGTCTGGTAGATCAATCACGTGAAAGCATTCAATCTGCCTTGGATATGGGAGAAATGCCAGGGGTTTATCAGAATATAAGCATGCTTCTCCGTTTATAAATTGAAACATTCATTCTGTATCTACTGATCAGGCACTGCAATACTAGTAATACATTGAGACAATTTTTGTCATCTCTGATCTGAGAAGAAAATATCCCTAAGATTACGTGCGGTTATAACAGACAACCACATGGTTATGTTAACAGGGAATTGTACCTAAGAGACAATGGGGACTGCAGATTTTTCATAATTCAGTGTAGATAAAGCATGGCGGTGGAAAATGCACAGTAAACCAGACAACATCCGAGGAGAAAGAGTCGACATTTCAGGCAGGATCTTTCTTCAGGACTGGGCAGAGAGAAGGGGACTAAGAGAAACTGGCTGATGGGGTGAGGCTGGGAAAAAAGATAAGTGATAGGTGAGCGAAGGTAGGAGGTGATAGTGATAGATCGGCGGGGAGTGTGGAGCAGATGGTGGGAAGGAAGATGGACATTAGGCCTCCTCGAGAGGCCAGATGTGATTCCAGGGAATGGATCTGGGATCTGGGTTGGCCAGGGGAGATATGTAAATCAGTGAATCCAATGTTCATGCCATGTGTTTGTTGGCTTCCGAGGCAGGAGATGAGGTGTTACTGGTAACATCCTGGTAAATCTCTTCTGAACCCTCTCCAGCTTAATGATCTCCTTCCTGTAACAGAACTGCACACAGTACTTCAGAAGCGGCTTTGTCAATGTCCTGCACAATCTCAGCATGACTTCCCAACTTCTAACCTCAAAGGTCTGAGCAATGAATTAACCTTAAACACCCTGCGCCGCAAACTTCAAAGAATTACACCTGCGCCCCAGGGTCCCTCTTTTCTATAATGACAAAAACCCAGCATTAATTGTGTAAGCCCTCCCCTTGTTTGTTTTACCAAAATGCAATGCCTCACATGTATCCATGTTAAACTCCATCTGCTACACCTCAGCCCAGTGAATGATATTACTGCCCCCTCACACTTCCCCTTCGGATTAAAACGACAATCGCCTCTCCAGAAGGCCTACAGACACTAGCCTTGAGTTTCCCAAAGACCCAGAGCTTGGTTTGCCTTGCGCAGGCAGAGGGAGGAATCGGTAAGCAAAAGCTGGAAAGGAAACAGTTGCCTTGTATCAATGAATGATTTTAGGAAAAGGGAAGCCACATGTTAGAGATTTGAAATAGTGACCGGTGTTTTGGGACCAGAATTGTGCTCCTTCCTCATCTCTGGTGTTCAGTATTGGTATCTACTCGAGATCCTTCATAGTGCACAGTGTGTTGCAGGATTTCTTCCACTAAAATAGCAGACTACTGATAATAGCCATGTAAACCAGAAATGATAGCCAAGCAATTAAAGATCTTCATAGTTTATCTCAATGGCACAGCGAATGCACTCAACACCCGATAGTTGAAGCGAATAACTTGTACTTTTTCAATGAGAAATGTCCCTATCACTGCGCCGAAAATTCCAATTTCATAGCCCACAGAGCTGTTTCATTATATGTCTGAACAAGTTGATTAAACTATTTATGAAATCGTGCCTTGATGGAGAAAGAAGACGTACGATGATTGAATTTTAGCATTTAGACGCAGAATGACTGTGTTCTGCGTGTTGATTGCAGTCACATTTGCACTTTCTAGAGGTTTTTAAAATGAAGAAGGGCATGGATAGGGTGAGTGGTCAAGCTTCTCCCCACCCCCCACCTCCTCCCCACCCCCAGTGACCCCCCGGGTAGGAGAGTCTAAAACTGGAAAGTATAGGTTTAAGTTGGGAAGAGAAAGATTTAAAAGCCAATGAAGAGCAACTTTTTTTTCCTGCAGAGGGTGGTGCTTCTTTGGAACGCACTGCCAGAGAAACTGGTGGAGGCTGGAGTAATTACAGCATTTAAAAGGCAACTGGGCGGCTATATGATTAGTGGGATATGAGCCAAATGATGGCAAATGGGACGAGATTATTTTAGAATATTTGGATGGCATGAACGAGTTGAAGTGTCTTTTTCCCTGTTGTACATCTCTATGAATCATTGATTTAATTAATGAAGATCTCTTTGTAATCTTCCATTGTTCACCATTGTACAAACACTGTCCACTATACACCCAAACTTGATGTCATCTGCAAATTTGCTAAATATACCTTCTATAATTCTTATCTAAATCATTTATATAAATGACAAACAAAAGTGGACCCAACAATTTTACCTCTGGATCATCGCTGCTCACAGGCTTCCAGTTCGAAAAAACAACCATCCGAGACCACCCTATCTCCTGCCATTAATCTAGTATGCACAGAAACATACACTATCTCCTGTCATTAATCAAGTATGCACAGAAACACACACACACACACACGGAATCATTCATATAGAGACACAGACACAACCATGTCTTTAAGACAGAGGTAGGTAAAGTTGGATTAAAACAACGATCAGGAGTTACACTGCGAAGGTGGGAGAATTGTGTTGAGAAACACACAAGACAGGATCAAACTTCAAATTAAACTTGATGCGCCAAATGGCCTAATTGCAATTTCTATTCTGTGTGGTCTTAAGGTGTCAGGATTATTTTCCCAAGGGTGCAGTAAAAGCTAAGTTAGGTAAATACTTGAATGATCAGACAATGGGACTGTGGGATAGGTTTGGGTGGCTGAATGGTCTATGCTTGTTCCCATTTGCATTCCCCTTGTTCTGAAAAGAGGAGTTAACTTGCTGTGATGTTAACACACTTTAAAATGAAAGTGGTCTCCCTTTTCCATTTGAGATAACGTTGTTCCTTTCTTCTTTGGATTGTGAGATTTGTGGCATTCTCATCCCCCGGGCGCAGTGAAGTCTGGGTCATTGAGGATATTCAAAGCTGACCTTGACCTTTGATGGACAGGGGAGTCAATGTTTATTGGGAACAGACAGGAAAGGGGTGTTCTGCTGCAATCAGACCGCCCATGATGTTTCAAAATTGAGCAGCAGACTGGAGGGACCAAATGGCAAACTGCTGCTCCGATCTCACACGTTATTCTGTCTATTCACCCCTCGAGGTTGCTACAGAGGGAGAGAAAGATCCCATTCATCCAGTCAGCTTCATGACAATGCAGCAGGGGGAGTCCATAATGCACCTCCATGGGCTTATTTAGGAATAGAATGGAGTATTCATTATATTTCAGTAAATGACACAGCATAGGAGGACATCATATAACCATCCCAGGCTGTAACGCAGGAGCAGGGGCCCCTGAGGTAGCGTCACGAAATACAGAGTAGAGATAATTACTCATTTTGTGCTTGGAAAGCTGTATCGAATGGAATTCTTCAGGGATCTGTGTGAGGTCATCAACAAATTGGATGAAAGGGATGGAAATCAGTTTGTTCATGCACCAGGATAGTCTTTCAATAAGACGTAAAATGGAGGCAGATCATCTGCAATGGCATACAAACAGAGGGAGGGAAGAACATCTGCAATGGGTCACAGACGTGGGAGGGCAGAGCGTCTGCAATGGGATGGAGACAGGTGGAGGGCAGATCACCTGCAATGAGATAGCGACAGGGGAATGGCTGAGCATCTGCAATGGGATTGCGACAGGGGACGGGCAGAGCATCTGCAATGGAATAGTGACAGGGGAGGGCAGAGCGTCTGCAATGGGATAGAGACAGGGGGACTGTAGGGCGTCTGCAATTAGGTACACACAGAGGAGAGCAGAGCGTCTGCGTTGTGATACAGAGAGGGGAGAGCATAGTATCTGCAATGGGATACACACAAAGGGAGGGCAGGGAGTCTGCAATGGTATACAGACAGTGGGAGTGCAGAACGTCTACAATGGGACTCAGACTGGGGGAGGTCGGAGCATCAAACAATGGCATACAGACAGAGGACAGTTGTGAGCAAACCTTCACCAGAAAAAATGACAGTACTGTGTGTGTGTGTGTGTGTGTGTGTGTGTATGTGTGTGTGTGTGTGTGTGTGTGTATGTGTGTATGTGTGTATGTGTGTGTTGGGAATTTTCTGTTTGGGGGAAAATACAAAACAGCAGAAAATATTTAAATGCAAGGAGAATGCAGAACTCAGTGGTACCGAGGGATTTGTGTGTTCTGGCACATTACTCACATCAAATTACTTTGAACATGCAGCAAATGATTTAGAAGGTAAATGGAATGATTCTATTTCGTGCAAGGTGTGTTGGGTATGATCTTAGTGATGTTTTTCTACATCAGTACAGGGCATTGCTGAGATCACATCTGAAGTATTATGTGTAGTTATAATTGCCTAAACTGAAAAAAAAAACAAAATTGCTTTCGAAACGTTTCAAAGTTTTTTTTCTCTTTACTCATTCTTGGGATGAAGGCATTACGTTACGAAGAATTAACAGTTCAGCCTGAGAATGAGGGTTGCTGTATTGACCATATAAGATCTTGAGAAGCGTGTAGTTGGTGAATACCGGATGGATATTTCTTCTTGGGTGGGAGAATAAAACTGGGGAAATAATTTTAGAATAAGTCAGCTCCAAACGAAAGGTCATTGGACTGAAAAATTGAACTCTGATTTCTCTTCATATATGCTGCAAGACAGGCTGAGTTTTTCCAGTAATTTCTGTATTTCTTTAAGAATAAAACATATTAATCTTAACACAGACATTATGAAGACATCAAACGTTTATTTTTACATTATGCAGGCACATATTAACACATCTTCAAAACAAGTAGTGCCATTTATTGTTAATAAATTGATTCTGTGTACGACAACAGCAATAATGCACTGACCTGGAGTGGAGAATGTGATGGTGTCATATAGTTCGGATAATGTTCAAGGAGAGCTCACATGGTACAGTTTGTGGTCTGATAACGTTATTGATTTAACTTAGAGATTGGAAAAATGTAGCCTATCTGTGAAGGAACAGTCAATTGCTCCCTTTCTGTTTCCCTGTCGCTCATTAGAGCAATGCGTGGGAGTGAAAAAAGGTCGTCTTTCCCACTCATGGAGGATTCCTGATGATGATTCATTGGAATCACCCCATTGCCTGAAGCAAAGCGATTCAGCCAAATCCAACTGTTTCAGGAAGAAATCCCATTGTCAGAAGGTTGTGCGAGCAGAATAAGTTCAGAACTAAGTATTCAGACTCGATAGTGAGGGTGACAGACAAGAGATTCAGTGGCTGCAAATGGGAATCCGAGGTGGTGAATAGCCTCTGAAGTGCCAGAGTCCACGACGTCGCAGAGCGGCTGTAGAACGTTCTCACCGGGGTGGGGAAGGAACCAGAAATCATTGTGCACATTAGTACAAATGATGCAGGTAGAAATAGTGATGTGGTCCCGCAGAGTGATTATAGAGAGTTAAGAAAAGGGTGAAAGACACGACCACGACAGTGGTAATAAACGGTTTACTACCGGTGCTCTGTGCTAGTGATGGTAAGAACATGAGGATATGGCAGATGAATGGGTGGCTAAAGAATTGGTGCAGGGGGCAGAGATTTAGATTTTTGGATCACTACCATCTTTTGTGGTTCAGAGGTGATCTGTTGGGAAGGACCAGTTGTACCTAAACTGGAAGGGGACCAATATTCTGGCAGGCAGGTTTGCGAGTGCTGCAAGGGAGGGTTTCAACTAGATTGGTTGAGGTTGGGGAGGGGTGGGATCCTCAACAGGAGGGAGGCAAGTGTGAGACTGGAAGGAGATACAATAATCAGAAACAGTCAAGTGAAGAGACAGGTTAGGGTGGAACACGACAGGGAGCAAGGAACGTCTGTTGGATTAAATTGCAACTGTTTCAATGCAAGATGGCTGACAGATAAGGCCGATGAACTCAAGGTGTGAATAGGTATGTGGGACTGGGCTATTACAGCCATTACAGAAACATGGCTAAGGGAAGGACAGGACTGGCAACTAAATCTACCAGGATACAGGTGCTTTATGCGGAACAGAGATGGTTGAAGGAGGGCACGGGGAGTTTCATTTTTGATTGAGGCGAGTATCACAGCAGTAATCAGAGATAGAATAACTGATGGATCATCCAATGATGATTTGTGGGTGGAACTAAGAAATAAGAAGGGAATGGTGATATTATTTGGGTTGTTCTATAGGCCCCCAAATAGTAAACGGCGAATTAGAGGAATAAAAATATGTAAAGAGATTGGGGAGATTTGCAGGGACAATAGAATTGCCATAGTAGGAGATTTAAATTTTCAGCAAGTAGACTGGGAATGACATAGAATTAAGTCTGAGACAGGGTATATCTATTAAGTTTGTTCAGGAAAGTTTCATCAAGCAATATGTAGAGGGTTCAACTCGGGAAAGGACGAAACCTGACCTACTCTAAGGACTAGGGCAGGACAGGTGACTGGGTGACAGTGGGGAAGCACTCTGGGACCAGTGACCATAGTTGTATTAATTTTAAAATATTCATGGAGAAGGACAAAACTGCTCCACATGTTCAAGTTCTAAATTGGGGCAAGGCGAATTTTGATGGAATTAGACAGGAGCTTGTAGGGGTTGGTTGGAGGAGTTTGTTTGCAGGCGAAAGGACTCTGGCAAGTGGGAGGACTTTAAAAGTGAAATGTCTACAGTTCAAGGTCTATATGTTCCTGTGAAGGTAAAGGGCAAGGTTGGGAGGAATAGGGAACCCTGGATGTCAAGAGATATTGAGGATTTGACCAGCAAAAAGGAGGCACGGCTCAGATCCATGCAGCTGGGATGAAGGGAATCCATGGTGGTGTACAGGGAATACAGGAGTTTACTGAAGATGAAAATCAGGAGGGCGAAAAGAGGGCACAAGATAGCCTTGGCTGAGAAGGTTAGGGTGAATCCAAAGAGGTTCTTTAAGTATATTAATGTAAAAGGAATAACTAAATGAGAACACGACCCTTCACGGTCCAAAGTGGACATGCATGTCTAGAACCATCGGAGATTTGCGAGATTCTCAATGAATATTTCTCTTCTGTCTTTACCGTGCAGAAATACATGAAGACTTTGGAGCAAAACAAAGGTCGTGGTGATATCTTGAGGTTGGTCAATATCACAGGAGAGGACGTGTTGGGTGCATTAGAATGTATGTAGGAATGTATGAAGGTGGATACATCTCCTGGTGCTAAACAGATGCATTCAAGAACATTGCAAGAAGAAACTACGGAGACCCCGTTTGATATTTTTGCATCATCGTTAGCCACGTTAGGTTCCAGAATATTGGAGGGTAGCAAATGTTGTGCCATTATTTAAGAAGGGAAGCAAATGGAAATCTGGGAACTATAGTCCAGAAGTCTAACATCTGTGCTACGTAGGTTACTTAAGAAGACTCTGAGGATAAGATATACATGCATTTGGAAAGACAGCGTCTGATTAGAAATAGTTTTTTTTCAGATTCTCTACAGTATGGAAACAGTCCATTTGGCCAAACAAGGCCACACCGACCCTCCAAACAGTAACCCACCTTGTCCCATTCCTCTACCCTATATTTACCCATGACGAATGCATATAACACTATGGGTAACTTAGCATGGCTAATTCACCTAACCTGTATCTCTTTGGATTGTGGGAAGAAAATGGAGCACCCGGAGGTAACCCACACAAACACAGGGAGGATGTGCAAACTCCACACAGAGAGTGGCCTAAAGCTGGAATCAAGCCCAGATCCATAGCTCTATGCGGCAGCAGTGCTAACCACTGAGCCAACATGCCACCCTTGCTTGTTGTCAACACAATTCAATGACACAGGTACAAAAGTTATTCTGCCCTTCACCCATGATGCAAGTTCCAATACCACATACCATGGATAGTTTATTCTCCACTGGAAATGTCATCTTATTATTGTTTATTGTGATTAATTTTAATAATTATTATTAATAGTAGTTTTTAGACTGAACAGTTTGCATGGCTTTGTGAGTGGGAGATCATGCCTCACAAATTTGTTGGAGTCTCTAAGGTTTTCAGTAAGGTCATTAACAAGATTGCCATTGATAGGCTATTCTGGAAGGTTGAATCGCATAGAATCCAGAGGGAGCTGCAAATTGGATACACAATTGGCTTGATAGTTGTAAACGACCGTAATAGTGGAAGGATGCTCTTGGATTGAGGCCTGTGACACATGACGTTCCTCTGGGGTCAGTGCTGGGTCCATTGCTATTTATTATCTATGTCAATGATACTCTTGAGAATGTACAAGGTATGATTAGTAAATTTGAAGATGACACTAAAATAGTTAGTTTCGTGGACAGTGTGCAAGTATATCAAAAATTGCAGCAGGACCTTGATCAACTGGAGAAGTTTTTAGCCACACACACAGACCAAGTCCTGAACTATGAAAGCAACCACCCCAACACTCACAAACGAAGTTGCATCAGGACACTATTCAAAAGGGCCACAACACACTGCAGCACACCAGAACTACAAAAAAGAGGAAGAAGAACACCTATACGAGGTATTCATCAAAAACGGATACCCGCGCAATTTCATCAACAGATGCCTCTGGGAAAGACAACGGAATGAGGACATGCCACAATCCAAAGGACTGGCCACACTACCATACATCAGGCGCATTTCCGAACTGACAGCCAGACTGCTGCGACCACTAGGACTCATAACAGCACACAAACCAACAGCCACTCTCAGACAACAACTCACCAGGACAAAGGACCCAATACCCAGCATGAGCAAAACCAACGAGGTGTACAAAATCTCATGCAAGGACTGCACAAAACACTACATAGGACAAACAGGAAGACAGCTAACAACCCGCACCATGAACACCAACTAGCCACGAAACTACACAACCAGCTACCCTTAGTCGCCATACACTCAGATGACAAACAACATGAATTCGATTGGGACAACACCACTATTATAGGGCAAGCCAAACAGAGAACAGCCAGGGAATTCCTAGAAGCATGGCACTCATCCACTGATTCTATTAACAAACACATCGACCTGGACCCAATATACCGGCCACTGCA
The DNA here is from genome assembly GCF_020745735.1 of Hemiscyllium ocellatum. Taxonomy (NCBI): domain Eukaryota; kingdom Metazoa; phylum Chordata; class Chondrichthyes; order Orectolobiformes; family Hemiscylliidae; genus Hemiscyllium; species Hemiscyllium ocellatum. The sequence continues at coordinate 11,136,144 of NC_083405.1, read as the reverse complement.
GCGGACAGCAACTGACAACCGGAAGCGGCAGAGACAAGCCACTATAAATGCCGAAGGAAACGTGACAGAAGCGCTTCACAAGAGTCTCCCAAGCACTGAAGATGTCACCAAAAAAGGGGACGAAACGTTTGCAACAAAACTCCCAGCTCGGCGAACAGAACCACAACAACGAGCACCCGAGTTACAAATCTTCTCACAAACTTTGAATATATTGGTGAACATACCAGTGTCTGAAGCATGTTTACCTAGACCTGATGACAACTCGTTAAAGCTACCAAAATTGACTGCTTGCATACCAAACAGCAGAACTAACATCTGATAGAGAGAGTGCAATGATCCCAACATCAACAGTCCTGTCACATCCAGCCATAAATGTTGATGGACGGTTAAACAACTTCATGGAGGAGAGGGCTCCACTATTATCTCCATACTAAATAATGGAACAGCCCTGTACATCAGTGTAAAATATAAGGATGTAGTTTTGGTACATGCCATACCAGAAGTGTTGAGTGGATGATCAATCTCCCCCTCGCCATGATGTCCACAGATTCACAGATGCCCGTCTTCAATCAACTTGATTTGCTGCACGTGACTTTAAGAAACAGGTGAACAAAGTAGATAGGATACAGGTAATGTGCCCTGACAGCATTCCTGCAATAGGATTGAAGACTTGTGCTGCACAACAAGCCATGTCCCTGGAGAAGCTGTTTCATTCCATCTACAACTCTGACATTTCCATAGCAATGCGGAAAATTACTCAGCTATGTCCAGTTCCCAAACAGGGGAATAATTAAAATCTGACTAATTACTACCCCCTCAGTCCCATCACGATAGTTAAACTGGTAGAAGTTCTTTTTGACAGTTCTGTCAAACAGCACAGAAATATCCTGCTCAGTGTGGTTCCAGATAGCTACCCATGTGGAGATGGTACTGTGTTGTGAGAATGTCATTGGATTACTAATCCAGACCAGGCTAATGCTCTGGCAACTGATGGAAGTTAATAACAATTAATAGAATATCGAGATCTAAAAGCTGGTATCAGTAAGAGTGACTCTGAAATCAATGTCAATTGCAAACTCCAATTTGCTTCACCAATGTACTTTCAGGAAGTGAATTCTGGTCTGGTGAATTCCATGCGTTTCTGGTCTGGCCTAAACATGACTCTAGAAACACACACGTGATAAACTTTTTAATAGTCTCTAAAACGACAAAACAAGACACTAAATTGTATCAAACTGCTCCGAGGTTTGGAAGGATAAAACTGACAGAACACCCAGACCAGCCTCGGTATCAGAATAGGGAACTGGAAACACAGTCCTGTTGACCCTGCAGAGGCCTCCTCCCTAACATCTGAGAGCTTGTGACAGCAATTCTCGAGATACCTCCCGATCCATTAAGTGTCGAGAAATCCTTATTTATATTCAGTGCCTTGTGGTCCACAGCTTATGTGGGAGAGAAATCCCCAGAGTCACCAGTCACTGATTGCAGACATTTATTCTCATTTCAATGCATTGTGGCCTGCCTAACCTAATACTGTGGCGCCTTGTTTTAGATGTCCAATCCAGGGGAATTATCAACCCTGCTTCCAATCAGTTTCAACCTGTTCAGAGTTTTATATGTTTCACTGAGATCTCCATTCATTTTCCTAAATCCCATGGAATACAGTCCCGGTCACCCCAAACTCTGGTCCCACAACAAGCCTGTCATACCAGCGATCAGTCCGGTCATCCTTCACTGCTCTCCCGCAATGTCAGGTTTGTCCTTTTTTAGGTTAGGAGAGCAAAACTACGCACAATACTGCACAATGTACAAGATGGGGTCTCACCAAGGCCTTGTACAGCTGCAGTAAGACACCCTTACTCCTGCACGTCAAGGCCCTAGAAATGAAGGTCAACACACCATTTATCTTCCCGCCCGCTTTCTGTTCCTGCAATATTGATTTCAGTGACTGGTTTACAGGGAGACCCAGATAATTTTCAATGTTACAGTTCCCACTTGGTCGGTCTGTGTACACTGGTCAGCATGCCAATGCCATTTCCAGTATTGCCTTCTGGCTTCAGAACTCACTGCCCTACACTGACCTCGGAGGTCGCAGCAGGAAAAAAAAAGAAAGAACATAAATCCCTTTAAAGATCAACATGTTTCATCCAATCACTTTTCAAATGAGAGGTTGCTGTTCTATTGTTCCCATCAAAGTACACACCGTCACATCTTCATCTGCCACGCATTTGCCCATTCAGTCCACTTGTCTCAATGACTTTGGAGCTTTTTTATATCCTTCTCACTCACTAACAATCCAACATCGTTTAGTACTGTCAGCAGACTGGTAAATATTGTATTTTATTACTCAACTAAATGTTTGACATGATCCTTCCACTTCAAAACTATTCACTGCTTCGTTTCAATTCTCCTAAGCTAAACCCATGTTCGTATTTTAGTCTCAATACTGTAGCGTTTGAGTTTTCTCACTAGGCCATAGTTTTTATCAAGATCTTTCTGGAAATCTAAATGCATTGCTTCCATTTTTCTCTGTATGTATCGACCAATCAATTTCTCAAGTATGATTCCTATTTAATGTTTACCCATTACATAAGAATGTACAAACTAGGAGCAGGAGTAGGCCATCGGGCTCTTCAAGCCTAGGCCACCATTCAATAAGATAATGGCAGATAATTTCATGGCTTCAGCTCCACTTTCCAGCCCAATCACCATAATCCTTAATTCCTTTACTGTTCAAAAAATTATCTGAGTTCAAGAATATTCATTGACAAATCCTCAACTATTTCAGTGCGCGAAGAATTACACAGATTCACAACCTTCTTGGTCAAGAAGTTCCTTCTCAATTCAGTCCTAAATCTGCTCCATCGAATTTTGATAGCTTTTCCCGGTTGTCCTAGTTTCACGTGCTTCTGGAAACATCCTTTATACTTCTATCGTATCTATTCCCTTCACAATTATGTATGTTTCTATTCTTTCCTCCCTCATTCTTTCAAATCCCAATCAATGTATAATTACAATCTATTTAGTCTTTCCTTATAACCACCCCCTCACCTCTGGAACCAACCTAGCGAGCCTCCTCTGCATCCATTGTACTGCCAGTTTTTCCTTTCTCAAGTAGGGATAGCAAAACTACACGTACTACAGGTGTGGTGTCCCCAGCACCTTGTACAGCTGCAACATAATCCCCTTGCTTTTACACTCAATCCCTTTCGCAATGAAGTTCAAAATTGAATTTGTCTCGTTAATTTCCTGCAGATAACTTCTGTGATTCATGCACAAGGACACCCAGGTCCCTCTGCACAAGAGCATGCTGCTTTATTTTAACAATTCAAATAAGAATCCTCTTTACTAATTTTCCTACCAAAATTGATGATTTCACATTTATTATAATTGAACTCCATCTGCCAGACCTTGGCCCACTCACTTCAACTATTTATGTCCCTTTGTAAAGTTTACAGGTCCTCTGCACACTTTACTCTGCCACTCATTTTAGTGTCATCTGCAATCTTTGAGACAGTACCCGTGGTCTCCTATTCCAAATCATCTATGTAAGCTGTGAATAATTGCAGTCTCAGCACCGATCCCTGAGGCACTCCACTAGTCACTGATCCGCAATCATAAAAAAAATCATGTATTCCCACTCGTTGCTTCATGTTACTTAACCAATCCTCTATCCATGCTAATACATTACCCGTAATGCCACACCATACACAGCAACCTTTTTGGCGTCACTGTATCGAATGTCTTTTGGAAATCTGAGTACACCACACCTACTGGGTCCTTGCATTTGTAATGTCTTCATTAGGTTAGTTACACGTGACCTGCCTTTCATGAACCAACACTGTGTCTGCCCAACAGGATAACTTTTATCAAGATGCATTGCCATTTATTCCTTGATTACAGATTGAAATATTTTCCCCTACAGATGTTCGGGTAAACGGTCTATAATTGCCCACTTTTTGTCTACCTCCCTTTTTAAACAGTGGTGTCTGAACTCCTGTTTTCCAATTTGCTGGAATTACATCAGATTCCAGTGAATTCAGAAAAAATTCCACAAGTGCAGTCGCTATTTCTCTCATAACCTCTGTTAATACCTTGGGATACATTCCATCAGGGCCAGGAGACCTATCTACCTTTGGCTCCATTAGCTTATCCAAAACTATCTCTCTCTTGGGGATGGTTGTTTCCAGGTCCTCACTTCCTTTCCTCTCTTTGACAATTACTGGCATGTTATTAGTGAACTTCATTGTGTAGACCGACGAAATATCTCGTTAATTCATTATCCATTTCCTCATATCCCATTACTGGATCCCACTTCTCACCCTCTAAAGAACCATTGCTTACTTTAGCCATTCTTTTCGTTTTGTATATTTATACAATATTTTGCTATCTGTCTTTATATTCTGAGGTAGTTTACTCTCATAACCTGTCTGATGTGTCTTGGTACCTTTTTTGTTGCTTTATTTTGACATTTAGAGTTTTCCCAAACTTCTACTTTCCCACTGGTCTTTGTCATTATTTATGCCATTTATTTTAATTTGATAGCCTCCCTTATTTCCTGGGACATTCCCGGCAGATTACCCTTTTCCTACAGTCCTTCCATTTAACTATTATATGCTGTTGCTGAGGACTTTGAAAAATTGCTTTGAAAGCCTTCCACTGTTCATTAACGGTTCCACCATAAAGTCTTCACTTCCAGTCACCTTTAGCCAACTCCTCTCTCATCCTATTGTCATTTGCTTTGTTTAAGCACAGCACATTGGTATTGGATTTTACCTTCTCACCTTCCATCTGTATTCTAAATTCAACCATACTTTCAGTCCCAATAATTTCTCCCAAAACATTTTTTCAGAAATTTCATTTTTTTTTCTGACAAGAGTTAGTCTTCCCAGTCTTGCTGGGAAGATTTATTTTGCTTTGTTTGTTTCCTTCTGTGAAGACAGAACTGAAGTAGTTGCTTAATAGTTCTGCCATTTCCCTGCTCTCATTCTCTATTCTCTGGATTCAGAGTGTAACGAAGCTGCACTTGTTTTCTCTTATCTTTTCCATTGACAGTTCACTTTATAACTCTTATCAATGTTGTCTTCAGAAACCCAGCAATTCATGTCCACACCATATAATCACAGGAGCATAGACTCTGCCCCGTCAGACAAACAGCACAATCTACATTACTCACACTCTCCTACACCAGGTCCGTAGCCAGAAATGTTATGACACTTTAAGAGCTCGCCTAAGTATTTTTTTGCCAGTTATGAAGTTACCAGGATAACTCCCCTCTCGGGAAGTAAATTCCAGACCACAACATCTGGGTAAAAACAATCAGCAAATCCTCTCTACATCTAAAACCCTTCGCTTTAAATGTCTGCACCCTTGTTCTTGGCCTACTGATTAAAAGGAATTGATGCTGTCTATCCACCCGGTCCATGTTCCTCATAATCTGATCCTTCTGAATCACATTCCGCTCAGAATTCTCTGTTCCAAAGTAAATAACCCGAGCTTACCCAGCCTCTCTCCATAGCTGATATGCTCCATCCCAGGGAGCATCCTGATGAACCTTCTCTGCACCCCCTCCACTACAATCACATCCTTCCTGTAATGTGGCTCCCAAAACACCACACAGTATTCCATCTTGGCCTAACCAAAGTCCTGTATAAATGTTGTAATCTATGTCTCGATGTGTAAAGATTATATTTACTATTCCTAACGCCTTGTTAACTCTACTATTACCCTGTCCAGTCCCAATCAGGGATGTGTGGAGAAGCACGCTTTGATCTTCCTAGTGTGCTACCATTCATTGAGTACTCCCCTGTCTGATTCATTCTTCCAAAGTGTACCACCTCATATTTATCTGGGTTACATTCCATCTGCCATTAATCTGCTTAACTGAACATTCCATCTGTATCTTTCTGTAACGTAAGACCTACCCCTTCACTGCCAACCACCTGGCCAATCTTTGTGATAAACACAAATTCACATAACACACTTTCCCACACCCTCCACTTTTATAGCTACATTATTTATGAGTATCGCAAATAATAAGGGTCACACCTTTGACACGTATACTACACCACTGGACACTGATATCGATTCACACTGTTTCCAGAACCACTCTCTTTCCTTTCCATAGAGACATTGTGAATGTCACTTACCAAGTTCCCCATGATACCATGAGCTTTTACTTTCTTTATCAGTCTCCCATGTGGGGCTTTGTCAAAGGCCTTGTTGAAAAAAAAACACATGATCAACCTCCTTGAAAAAAGATCAATAAAATTCGTTCGGCATGATTCCCCTCAGATGACTATCCATCTCTAAATGAAGATCCATTTTCTCCCACCCTATTTTCGCGAATAGTTTTACTGACACTGATCTGACACTCATTGATCTATGGCTCCCTGGTCTACCTGCACCAACCCTTCCTATAAAAGGTGTTCTGTATTCCTCTGGCCCCTCCCCTGTGGCAAGAATTTACTTAAACAATTGGGTCAGGGCCTTGCTCCGACAGCAGTTTGTGATACAACACAGCCAGACCTGAGGACTTGTCTAATTTTGCACCAGCCAAAACTAACAATCCTTGCTTGCATTTCATATCAATCTGCTCACGAGTTTCCCAGTCCATCTTCTTGAACCATGCCTCCTCTTTCTCCTGAGTAAAACAGATGTGAATCTCTCATGTCACAATCTATCAATTTTCTCCAGCTTCGCACACCGATTATCCTCTTGATTTCAAATGGGCCCCAATTATTCCCTGTTGAAGGGCTTATGCTCGAAACGTCGAATTCTCTATTCCTGAGATGCTGCCTAACCTGCTGTGCTTTGACCAGCAACACATTTGCAGCCCAATTATTCCCTGGTTATTCTCTCCTACTTGAAGTCATTGTGGCATATCTTAGGGTGCTCACTAATCCTGCTCGCACTTTTCAATGCCCCTTTGTTCTTCATTTCCCTCTGTGTGAATTTTGTAAAGCTTCATTTCGATCACCTCTCAGTCTCTGAAAATCTACAGAATACAGGCGGAGTTCCCTCATCGGATAATCTTGCCATCCGAGGGGTTAATCTAGAGAATGTACATTCAGTGTATGGGATCAGTATGTTTTACTTAGATCAGATAACCAAAACTGTACACAATACTCCAGGTACAGTGTCACCAAAACAATGTCTCACTGGTGCAGAACTTCACTTCTACTCGGAGCGAATTACTACAGAAGCTGGGATCTGTACTGAAACCAATGCTAGAAATCACAGCGAGTCAGACAGCATCCGTGGAGAGAGAGCACAGAGCTCCTCATCGCCTTATTCAGATTCACTTCAAACAAAAGCAAATTTAACTTTACCTTCCTCCATTTGCATATGTTCTTACCAATACAATTTGCTTTATTGTTTAAGGGCTAACTTACTGTATGAATTATTTAAAAATCTTCCTAACATCCACCTCTACCATATCCACTGGTTCTCCATTGTTTATATCGACAAGGGACATTTTCAAGCAAATTTTTTGTCAATGTTGCCATCCTTTTCAGAAATCTAGCATCATTCTCTAGACGTTTGCTATAAATTTCCAAGTGTCCAATATCACATTATTTATAATAAATTCAAACTGTGAGCAATAAGTTAACTGTCTGTAGTTCACCATTCTCCCTCTTCTTCCCTTTGTAAATACCTGGAATGAATTTATAACCTTCCACATGAAAACGTAAAAATACAGTGATTCCCAATGGAATTATTATGTCTAATTCAGCTATCTCTGAAATTCTGGTATGAAGTACATTTGGTCTGTCAGACTTATCAATACAGTTATGTTTTCAAATGCTACCTCGTCACTGATATGAATGATTTTAGCCTTCAGTTTCACAAGTTCCATGGTCACTTGATATTTCTGGGAGATTTTCTGGCCCTTCCTCCGTGAAGACAGACATAAAGTAACTGGTTAGTTTTCCCCTTATATTGTTTCTGTCCTCCACAAGAAATTATCCTGTCCACACATTCACTCTTCTACATTTGACCTTGCTCTTACTTTCCTTTCAAATATTCATAGAGGTTTTTCGTCAGTCGTTTTGTTTCTGGTGAATTTGTATTCCTGTTCTCTTTATACTTATCTTACCAGTTTATCAGCCTTCTTTTGTTGCGTCCAAAATTTCAATGAATCCACAACATATGACTCTTTCCTAGGGCACTTTCTTCGATCTAATATGATTTTTAACTTCTTGTGTTCACCATCCTTGAGTCATCTTTGACTTTTGCGATTTATGCCTTGGAGGGATATCTGTATATTACAGACCTTACAGTGTTTCTGTCAATAACACATATTGCTTGTCTTTCATTAAGTCATTTTAATGTACCTTTCAAATTCACTAAAGCCAACGTTATTCTCGTATCTTAATGGCTTGCACGACTCAGGTATATACCCGAAATATAAGAAAAAAAGCTGCTTGTATTCAGACGTCATGTAAATTTCAATATAATAAGATCACTATTCCCCAAAGGTTCTCAAGAGCAAAGTATTCGATTTGCTCTTCTGATCACACAACACCAATTCCAAAATTGCCTGAGCAACAGCTCGGTGCACAACATACTACTAAAGCCACCCATCTCATCCACGCTCATGAAATCCATTTTCCCAGCATTAACATTCACTTGGGTAAACACTGGTTAGATTTAACTTGAAGCTGTCCATTATTACTGCAGTACTCCAAACCCTGTCTGTCTAATTTCCTGTTTTATAACACACCCAACATTTGTATTGCATCTTTCACTTTGATACATAACTCTCATAAATGTTTGCTTCTCCTTGCTGTTTCTAAGATCCACCTCACCTAATTCTGTGGAATCTGAGTGACGTGGGCTCTGGCGAGGTTAATGGCAGATTCAGGCGAGATGTTTGGCTAGGCATGTCTCAACATGGATATTATCTCACCACATCTTACCCATTCTTCTCAAGTGGCATTGTGAGATTTTCTCCAGATCTCCCATTATGCTGGTGTAGTAGAAAAGGACAATAATCTTTCAGCAATGTTGTGTATTCCCCAGAGAGCTGAGACTGCTCTCACCTGGGTGGGAACATTGCAGCAGGTTGGTAAAGCATTGCTACTGCTGTACAGGATCTTAGTGAGATCACATCTGGAGTAAACTCTTCACTGAGGAAAGGATGTTGGAATAAACTCAAAGACTGTTCCCTCCGCTGATTTCTGCAACGAAGGTGTTAAACATATAATCGCTGCAGTGTGGAAGCTGGCCATTTGACCCATCGACTTCACACTGATCCTCCGAAGACCATCCCATCAAATCACACCACCCACCCCACCCAATCTTAACCTGGTATTTTCCATGACTGATGCACTTGGCCTCCACATCCCCAAACATTATGGGTAATTTAGCGTGGCCAATCCATCTTACCTGCACATCTTGGGACTGTGGGAGGAAACTGGAGACTGAAATTGAATGAGCATCTCTGGTGCAGTGAGACAGCAGTGCTAACCACTGAGCTACCCAGTGTGGGCAACAACACTTGCCTGAATAGGTCAGCACTTGAAAAGTGACATTTGAGCAGGGAGATTCCATAAGTCCCCAAACCTATCATTGAACGACAGGAGGTGGACATTGAGATCTTGAGCGTTTTGGTCAGGAACAGGAGCAGAATATGCAAGTCCATTGAGACTATAATGTAGGAACACCAGGAGGACATTCAGCCCATCCAGTGTGTAAAGCAGGAACAGAATGAGTCCAATCAGCCAATCATGCCTCTTACGCAGCAATTGGAGCAGATCTTTTACAGCCTTGTGCCTGTTACACAGGAATTGTGAAAGGGAACATGAGGTTATAGAAAGGGAAGGACTTCGAATAACAAGCTTCACTGGGGAATGAAAAGTAGTGAGAAAACTTTTGTGATTGAAGACAAATTATTAGAATCCGTTATGAAGGAATTAATAACAGGAGATTTCCAAAGTCAAGCCACAATCCAGCACAGTCAACATAGTTTTACGAAGGATAAGTCATGTTTGAATGATTTGACTAACTTTCTTTAAATAAAACCTAACAAGCTAGTTGGATAATGGGGATCAGATAGATGTATTATTTCTAGACTTCCAGACATCAGTGCATAAAGTGTGTCGCAAAGGATTAATATGCAAGCAAGAACACATGGGGTTAGGAACAATTTACTTGCTAGTTGAGAGGATTAGCGAACCAGTAAAAGCCATGATATAGAGCCGCTGGTTTTGGACTGGGTTGGACCAGGTGAAAAATCAAACGACGCCAAGTTATAGCCCAATGGGTTTATTTGTAAACACATGGTTTCATCGCTCTGCTCCTTCATCAGATGTAAGAGAGAGGAAGACCATAAACACAGAAGTTATGAGGAAAAGATCAAAGTATTGTCCAACTTCTGCGTATGAATTGTACACACCTAAGATGGCTCTTAAATACTATACCAATTAGAATGGATGTGCAAATTTGATTGGTTAATATGCATATCGTGGAATTTATTTCAAGTCACTTCCTGGGGATACCTTCAGGTAAATGAAGTAACTCTTGCGGTCAGACAATGTATTCTAAGCGTGAGAACTTGATTGGACGCTGTCTGTGTCTTCATTTGGAGTCAGACTGGTGTTATTTACAATGTAGGAGTTTGTAAAGTATCACATTGACTGACTGTCCACAAATTGTATGTTTTTGGAACAAAATAAAATGCCTCTGGAAATACAAATTGACAAATTTAAATTCACTCCGCAGATTTATATGTGTTTGCGTAGACATATATGTGAGAGAGGGGACGAGTCTGTGTGAAGGGGCGAGAGAGAGACATGGTGTGTATGTGAGAGAGAGTGAGGTGGAGTGTATGAGTGCGAGAGTGAGAGAGAGAGGCTGTGTGTGCATGCGTGTGTGACAGAGTGGCGTGCGTGTGTGGAATGTGAGAGGGGGAGTGTGAGTGTGTGTGTGGAGCAGATAGCGAGAGTGTGCATCTATATATGTAACGGGGAGAATGAGAGGGTATGCTTGTCCAGGCGAAAACACAGACAGATACAGCAGATGCCTTGCTCCACACACACTCATTCCGTGGTTTCAGAGCTTCCCCTCTCTGTAGCCTCTGCTCTATTTGTTGTTCATGTTACAGACCCAGATACTGAAACGACAGACCCCATGCTCCACCCCGAGTTGGGTCACCAAATCCTCAGGTCTCCCTGAATGTCTGATGCAGCTCACAGCACAATCTCCAGCAAACCATTCCCAGCAGCTCCACTAACTTTTCAATAACAGAAGACTGTAAGAAGCCCCTCAGCTACCAGTTAAATGCACGATCCTTTACAATTATACTCCAGGATTTTCGTCGTGTTACTGACCGCACAATCAGCTGAGAGAGACAAACAGAGACGTTCCGTGGGCAGGTGCAAACCAATTTCAAACATGAGAGTCAGAGATGCAGGAACACCCCCGTCGATGGAGCAACACTTGGGACACATCGGGAAGGGAACAACAGCCTGACACATACCATTTCAATGTTTCTGAGCTTCACAATGCCAGCACTCGATACAGGAGGGAGTCAGAAACTAAAGCCAGGGAAAGATACAGAAAGAAAAAACAAATACTTTATTAACTCATACTTTTTCGAAAATAAAAATAAGAACACGGTTGGTGTTGGTGGGGGGGGGGGTTGAAATAACTGGATAAGGGAGACAATAGTGGGTCCAATCCTAAGAAAGCAAACATTGAATAGAGTCATAGAGTCACAGCCAGATCCGCTGGAATGGTCCATTGCCTCAAATTCTGAATCTGCTTCACAGAGCCAGCTCAGAAACTATAAGCTGGGGTAAGGTAACGGCTAGGTTGGAGAGTTGTGCAGGTCATGCTTGAGGATTACTCCATAAACCGGGCTATCTTCATAGCAGTAGGAGCATTACAAACCTTTGCCAGGATATTGCAACCCTCTATCATCACCCTCTGTCTCCGACCTTTATGCCAGTTTTGCATCCAAATGACTTTCATATGAACCAATCTTGTTAAACAGATGACCATGCACAATGTTGTTCAACGCCTTACTGATGTCCAGATGGACAATGTACACCTTTCTACCTCAATTAACCCTCTTAGTCGCTTCTTCAAAAAACTCTCAGTCAATTCAGTGAGACACAATATTGCTTACACAAAGTCAGGTTGACTGTCCCTAATCAGTCGTTACCTTTCAAAATGCTTGAAAATCATATGCCTCATAATCCCCTCCGACAACTTACCCACCACTGACGTCAGGGTCACTGGCTTTTCCTTATTACCCATCATAAATCCTTTAAGTAGTGGCACCACGTAGCCAACCTCAGTCTTCCGGCACTTTACCTGTGGCTATTGATGATAGCAAGGGGCCCAGCAATCACTTCCATAGCTTCTAAAAGTGTTCGAGTGTGCATCCAATAAAATCCAAGACATTTTCCTTCCTTTGCATGTTTTAAGACCTCCAGCAGCTCGTCTGTAGTACAGACACTTTCCAAGATGTCACTACCTATTTCCCAAGTTCTCGAGCTTCCATATCCTCCTGCACAGTAAAAACTGACACAAAATATTCGTCCAATATCTCCCCCATTTCCTGTGGTTCTGCACACGGGCAGCCTTGCTGATCTTTAAGGATGTCCTATTCTCCCCACAGTTACTCTTTTGTCCTTGACGTATTTGTAGTATTCCTTTGGTTTCTCCTTAACTCTATTTGCCAAAGCTATCACATGTCCCCTTTTTATGCTCCCAATTTCCCTCTTAACTATACTCTTGTTGCCTTCAGACTCTTCTAGTGATTCACGTTAAATCAGAAATTAAGAGGCTAATGATGACCATTCCGATTGTCAGAAAAATCCATCTGGTTCACTGACACCCTTTAAGGAAACAAACTGCCATCCTTACCTGGTCTGGCCTAAAAGTGACTCCAGACCACAGGAATATGGTTGACTGTTAACTGCCTTCTGGGCAATTAAGGATGGGTAATCGATGCTTGCCTAGTCAGGGACGCCCTCATCCCGTGAATGAATTAATGAAAAATAAACCCTCAATTCCTGCTGTCTAAACCTGACACACGTTTCCCTTTTATCCGTGACCAGAACCTCAACTTTTCCAATCCTACAGCATTCCTTACATGCACCAGCGTTACCCTTCACCCTAATATCTCATTTTTGAAGGCTTCCTACTTTCCAACTGACCCCCTTCTCTGCGAATATCTGTCCCAATCGACTTTGGAAAATTTTTGATTAATATCATCAAAATTAGCTTTTCAACAACTTAGAACTTTAAGTTTTAGATCTGGTTCATCCTTTTCCATCTCTATTTTGAAACTAATAGAATTATGATGACTTGCCATAAAGTGTTCCCCCACTGATGCCTCAACCACCCCTCCCCGCTTCCTTATCTCCAAAAGGTAAGGTGACGTTTAGCTCTTTCTCTGTGATGGAGAGCTTTGGAAAAGCAGCTGCAGCTTTGCAACTGGGAATGGGGTCAGCAAAGTATTCGACTCATTGGGTTGATTCTAACAATAAATTGTCTCAGTGACATTTTCATTGAGTGTGACAAAGGGATTGTCTGCACGAGGCTGAGCTAGTTTCCTGCTGCTATCTTATCGAACGCACCCCATTAACTACCCACTCCACCCCATGGTGTCCCTCTCATTCAATACCAGCCCGATTCTCCCACCAATCATGGCTGGAGATTCTCACCATCGCCCAGACGTCCTGGATATTCTTTGATCCATGGCACTGGTGCCATCTTTCAAAGGCCAATGGGCACATGTTTGAGCTTTCTCAGTGTGGACCTGCCCTGCACAGCTAACCCCGAGCATGGCCGATAAGGTACAATTACACCACGGTTTGTCGACAGGGGCACGGAGGTCCTGGTGGATGCGCTAGTACAGAGGGGGACCATTCTCTTCCAGGGGGTGGGGGCACACCACCAGACCCACCAAGCATGGTCTGAGCTCACCACCCAGATCAGTGCAGTGTCTGTGGTCTGAAGAAATGTCCAGCAATACAGGACAAGCATCAATAACCTTCCCCACTCTGTCACCATATTCTCTCTGTTCCCTCACACTCACTGCATATCTGTTATAGCACCAACTCCCGCACAAGGGTCATGCTCCACCACTCTCACTGCTGCAAGCAACACCTTCCTTCTCTCTCTTTCCCCTCCACTACATCTCTCTCATTAATATCACTGTTTGGATACAACACTATGGACTGACTCCCTCTGGACACATCACCACCTCCATCCCCCCCACTCACATCAGCACGAACAGCAGGGACCCCCACTCCCACCCTCCATTTCTCGCATTCTAGGAGAAACAGCCTGGAATAGCACGGAAAGGGACAGGCTGGGTGGTGGAGTGCCCGACATCAATCTCCCCACCACCACCTGTACCTGTGTGTCTGTATTTGACTCTGTGAGTATCTATATGTGAGTGCAGGTCTGACCATCTCTGTAGTGCTGAAAATGGACCAATCTCTCCCTCAGCTGGCCTCACCACCCTACTGCAGTGAAAGCATCAGAGAGTGACAACCCTCGAGGATTCAGTCTGGGAGGGAGAGAGAGTGAGAGAGCTCATAGCATGGTCCAAACTGACAGCACGATGAATACACACACACACGCACACACGCAGGCTTGCACACCCAATACTGGTAGATGGAATATTGCAAATATACTTGTGCCTGCCAGAATGGAAATGCTCATCTCTGAGTCAACCATTTGGTCAGGAGATGAGATGAATTAATTTCTCCCTCAGTGACTTGCAATGCTTAAAACGTATATGTGAAAGTATTGAAAAGTCCTGGAAAAGGCCCAGTAGTGTTGCTAATGACGCAGGAACAACATTGCTCAGTATCAGACAAAACTGCTCTATGCTTCCAAAGATATTATTGGAAAAATCAAACGGCCGTGCAATTTGAGAGATTCACAGTAAAGGATTTGTTATCTCCTGAGAGAGTAAAAAACTCTGCCATTGATGCAGTAGTGTGGGGAGGCCAGCAGAGGGTAGTTTTGTAAGAATCTAATCAAAAAACTGGTCGGCTAGCACTGCTGCCTCACAGCACCAGGCACCCGGGCTCGATTCCACCCTCGGGCGATTGTCTGTGTGGAGTTTCACATTCTCCCCATGTCTGCATGGATTTCCACCGGATTCTCCTGTTTCCGCCCACAGTTCGAAGTTGTGGATGTTAGGTGAATTAGCCATGCTAAATTGTCCATAGTGCCCAGGGATGTGTAGGTTAGGGGCATTAGTCCTGAGTAAACGTTGGATAGTATTTGAAAGAGTCTGGGTGGGTTACTTTTCGAAGGGTCAGTGTGGATGTGTTGGGTCGAAGGGCCTGTTTCCACACTGTAGGAATTCTATGAACTCTGCGAACACCAGGGACAGACAGAGACAGAGGAGAAAGGAGACTTTGATTCCAATTTCAATATATTTACTTCAAAAGCAACTTTGCACATAGATGCAGACAGAGGTACACACAAACTGAGATACTGACACTGACCCACATAACATATGCACACAGAGATACGCACACAGATATGGAAGTTGACACACAAACACATGAACATAACCCCAAATACAGGCAGACACTGTCTTTAATACAGAGATATATACGTTTTTATTAATAAGTTATCAGTGGTCAGTTGGAGAAGGCAGGAGAATGAGGTTGAGAAATATTTTAACCGCAATCAAATGTCATGGCAGACAAGGTGGGCTGAATGGCCTAATTCTGCTCCAGGATTCGTTGCTCATATGATCATGTCGTGCCTGGAATTGTCTTTCGACGACGTCAGTGGAGGCTAAATTTCGAAAGTATTTGATTTAAGAGAGTTAATGAGAAAGTGGACAGGCTTGAGGGGCTGAGTGATCGATATATATTTCTATTTGTCGACGCCTTTCACATTAAAAGAGTGGTGATTCGTTTGGGGGAACACATTCTGAGAATAAGGCAATTCCCATTTCAGACTGAGACAGGTATGCTCCTTTATCTTTCGGGTTGTATGCTCTGTGGTGTTCTCATGCCGAAGGAGCAAGGTTCAGTTCCATAGATCTTTAATGAACAAGAGAATCCTTATTTATTAGGAACTGACAGGAAGGGGATGTTTAGTCACAATCACATCAACTATGCACATTCTGAATGGTGCAGCAGATACGAGGGGCTGAATGGCCAGCTGCTGCCACTAACCTATATGTTGTTCTCTCAACCACTCAGTAATGTTACAGAGGTAAAGAAAGATCCCATTCAGCCAGTCAACATCTTTATAATGAGACAGGCGGAGACCATTCTGCCCTCTAAGGATTTACACAGGAATAGATTGAAGTCTTTCAGCCCACTAAGTACATTACACAGTGTAGGATGAAGCCATCCTAACTTTCTAGCCTGATGCCCAGCGACAGGGGAAACCTGGTAAACTATCAGGGAATAAACATTCAGGATAAATGTTTATATTCAGGTTGTAAAGTTGTAACTTGGTAAAATGCCTCAGGGATCAGTGTGATATTATCAACAATTTATAATCTATACCAATGACTTGGATGAGGGAACTGATTGGGTTGGAGCTCAATTAGTTCACTTAGCAAGATAGTCATTTATCAGCAAATGGAGATTCTGCAATGGGATACCGGCAGGGGAAGTTAGTGAGCAAAGCTCTGGCAGAAAACAGGATAACAAGAGCTAAGGGAAGTCAGTGCTCTGCTGAACAGATAAAATAACAGTAACCTACTTAAATGGAGAGAACATCGCAGAACGCATTGGTACGGAGGGATGTGTGTGTCTCTGTAAATGAGCCATATAAACCTAGTCAGCATATTCAGCAAGAGATTAGAGAAGTGAATGGAAATTTGCTGTTTCATGCAAAGGCTATAGGGTATAATCATTGGGATGTTTTACTGGATCTGTACATGACAATGCTGAGACTACATCGAATGTATTGCATGTAGTAATGAACCCTGAAATTGAAAGAAAAGATATGCAATTGTTTTAGGAGTTTTTCACAGATGCTTCACTTTACTCCTTGCTAGGATGAAGGCCTGATAGAATCATAGTGACATACAGCACGGAAACAGACCCTTCAGTCCAGCTCATTTGCACCGACCAGATATTCCAATCTGATGTAAAACCATTTGCAAACTTTAGACCCATAACTCTCTAAACCCTTCTTATTCATATACCCATCCATTGCCTCTTAAATGTTGTAATTGTACCAGCCTCCACCACTTTCGCTGACAGCTCGCTCCATACACGCACTCCCCTCTGTGTGATAAAGATACCACTCAGGTATCTTTTTAATTTTCCCCTCTCACTTTAAATCTTTGCCCTCTGGCTTGGACTTCTCCAGCCTTGGAGAATAACCTTGGCTGATCGCACATCCATGGCCCTCATGGCCTCTACAAGGTCAGAGTACTTCAGGCCTGAGAATGAGAGCTGTTCATATTGAAACCTGAGAGAGTGTATTGGAACGTAACTGAGGATTAGAGAATAAAACTAAGGATTTAATTTTAGCAAACAGCATACTCATTTTAACACAGGTACGATGAAGACTTTAATATATTGTACAAAAGTTATGCAGACACATATAAATGTACCTTCACATTATAAATTACAAGTCATTCCTAAATGAAGCAGGTAGCAGGGATGGAGTCATTCAATCAGGAGAATGTTCAACCAGACCTTAACTCTGGTTGGTATTTTGTTCAAATTATTGCATCTGTCAGGGAAAAGTGCAATCTGTCGTAGAAGCAAAGGCCATTGCTCAGTCTCTACTTGTACTTCTCTACAGCAACATATGAGAGCTGACAACCAATCAGCCATATTTAGCACTCTTTGAGGGTTCCTGTTGAGGATTCATTAGAATCTCTCCACTGCCTGCAGCAAAGGGAATTCAGCCAAATCCAACTGTTCCAGGAGAAACCCCAGAGCAAGCAGCTTCTGTGAGGCAGAAAAACTTCAGTGGCAGAATAACTTCAGTGGCAGAATAACATTTGAAACAATCTCAGTTTTGCTTTTGTCGTGAAATTAACTGTTATTTGGACAAAGATCTTTCGAATTAATATTCTACAGAGTTTTTTTTTTCTGTTTGACTTCAGATGTGTGTGTGTGTGTGTGTGTGTGTGTGTGTGTGTTTCTGTGTCTCAGATTTATAGAAAAATAAATGTTGGTGTACTTATTGTCAATGTTCAAACTCTATATCATTCATGAATCCATTGTATTTCGACTAACTTTGCTTTGGTTTTAGATTAGTTATTTCCACAAAGTTAAGAAACGTATCTGACTTGTTCCTAACACTGAACCTGACCCAGTCTGAGACGGATATCATTTACCATATCACACATTGACTTATATTGACAGGTTGTCATGACGTCTGGAGGAGAGGGAATAGAAAAAGAGGCAATGACTCTCTAACCTCGGTAGGAACAGGGATAAGGAGAAATTCTCAAATGATCATTTGAGTGGGAATTTCTCCTCCCCACAGGTTTGTGGTACCTGTGTGCTTGCATTTATTCAAAGGTGTGTTAGTTAAATACTTCATGGGAAAGTGACTCAAGGATAATGAACTGCAGATCGGAACATGGGGCTGAGACCACAATCTGATCAGCCACAAACTTAGTGCCTGGCGGGGCAGGAACCGACTGCTGTTCCTCAGTCCTACTTTGCCCCATTCCATTGAGCCCCTCAATCTGCTACTCACGAGCAGTTGGAGTTCTACGACCTGTTGCACAGAAACGGAGGATTCCATTCAGCCCCTGAATACAGTCAAACATGATTTGGTGTGGAGGGGAAAACATTCTTGGGAAAAGAATGGGTGTTAGTGTGAAAGAGTCCCTTCCTCTCTCTTTACAGAAGTTCCCCGTTTAAAATCTGATTGAAGATTTGTAGCTCGGGTATCCGTTGTTGTGGTTCTGCTCGCCGAGCAGGAAGTTTTTGCTGCAAACGTTTCGTTCCCTGGCTAGGGAACATCATCAGTGCTGTTGGAGCCTCGTGTAAAGCGCTGCTTTGATGTTTCTTCCGGTATTTGAAGATTTGTAGCTCGGGTATCCGTTGTTGTGGTTCTGCTCGCCGAGCTGAAAGTTTTTGCTGCAAACGTTTCGTTCCCTGGCTAGGGAACATCATCAGTGCTGTTGGAGCCTCGTGTGAAGCGCTGCTTTGATGTTTCTTCTGGTGAATACCGGAAGAAACATCAAAGCAGCGCTTCACACTAGGCTCCAACAGCACTGATGATGTTCCCTAGCCAGGGAACGAAATGTTTGCAGCAAAAACTTCCAGCTCGGCGAGCAGAACCACAACAAGTTCCCCGTCTCTATTTACGCCGATTCACAGTGATTACAGCCCCCATACTCTACCCTGATATTGCTCACAAAATCCTCTGGTCTCTTTGATTACAGCATTCCTTCACAGGGCATCCAGGAAAATAACAACGATGAAACTTCCCAAAAAGAGAATGCAAGAACATAAGAAGCAGGAGTAGGTTATTCTGCTCCTACAGCCTGCCTTTCGATTCAATAGGATCATGGCTGATCTGGTGTAGGCCCCACCTTCCGCAGTGCCTGCTGTGTCAAACATCCATCCGTCCCTGTATTCCAACTATCTCAATAATCTATCTCCCCAACCTCTCTGGGATAGAGAAGTCCCGATGGTCACTCCCCTCTGTGAGAAGGAAACACACCGCACACATACACTGTGACCTTTTGACATCAATAAAATATATGAACACCAGGTAAGAGTGACTGGCCCAGATAACAAGGCTGTATTTGACTGATGATGGTATCAAGGAACCTGAAGTAAATGGAACATAATGGAGATTAGGAGGAATCTCCCACTGTTTTTTTTTGAGTGGGAGCAACAGCGAAGGTAAGGCGAACCAGGAAGGCTACAGCAAAGGTCAGAGAGATTTTAAAATTACTTACCGGTTAGTGGTGTTTTTCCTCCACAGTCGGAGCGGGAGCAGTGACGGAAGTGACACAGTCCAGAGGGGCTGCCGGGAAGGAAAGTAAGTGACCATATATATTCACAAGGCCCTGTGGGCCAGAACGGAAGTGGGCAGAATAGAAAAGCGCTAGTGGTAGGAGACTCGCTTGTTAGGAGAATTGACAGGAGATTTTGTGGCCAGGATCGGGATTCCTGAAAGGTATGGGACGTCTCCAATCGGGTGTATAAGATTCTGAAAGGGGAGGGCGAACAGCCAGAAATCGTGTTACATATTGGCACCAATGATACAGCCAGGAAAAGGATTGTGGATATAAAAAGTGAATTCAGGGAGTGAGGGTGGAAGCTGCAGAGCAGGACGAACAGAGTAGTGTTCTCTAGTTTACTACCAGTGCCACGAGATAGCGAGGTGAGGAACAGGGAGCGGGCTGCGCAGCTGCTGTATGAGGGAGGGCTCCAGATATGTAGATAATTGGGATGCTTTAAGGGGAAGGTGGGACCTGTACAAGAAGGACGGGTTCCACCTGAACTGGAAGGGGACCGATGCCCTGGATGGATGCTTTGCTCGAGTGGTTCAGGAGGGTTTAAATTGTATGGCAGTGGTGTGGGGACTAGAGCTATATACCGGTGGTGAGAGTTGATGGAGGTGAGGCAATAGCAAGAGGTAGCGCAGTCAGTGGGAAGGAATTTCCTGTGAAAGAACCAAGGGATCAGTTAAAGTGTGTTTGCTTAAATACAAGGAGTATCAGGAATATAAGTGATGAGCTTAGAGCATGGATCGGTGTCTGGTATATGATGTTGTGGGCATAACAGAGGCGTGGGTTTCTCAGAGGCAGGAATGGTTGCTTGCTGTTCCAGGGTTGAGAACATTTTTGAAAAATAGGGAGGGGGGAAAGAGGACGGGGTGTAGCACTGCTAATCAGAGAGGTAATCACAGCTACAGAGGTTACCATTGTCATGGAGGGTCTGCCTACTGAGTCAGTATTGGTGCAAATTAGGAACAGAAAGGGAGCAGGCACCTCACTAGGGGTTTACTACAGCACCCCAATAGCAACACGAAAATTGAACAAAACCAAGGTAGACAGATTTTGGAAGAGTGTGAATGGATTTGGTTGTTGTAATGGGTGACTTTAACTTTCCCAATATTGATTGGAACCTCCTTCGAGCAGATGGTGTGGAGGAGCTGTTTTGGTAAGGTGTGTTCAGGAGGTTTTCCTAACTCAGTACGTTGTCAGGCCGACGAGGGGAGAGGTCATTTTGGATTTGGTAATCTGCAATGAGCCGAAACTGGTGTCTGATCTTGCTGTGGGAGAGCATTTTGGTGATAGTGACCACAACGGCCTTACATTCTACAAAATGGTTGATGGGCATTTTGAGTGCAGTCCTCTCCCTGGTGTGAGACTGCACAGCTCTGTGACCTCCTCGTTGATGAAATAAACTGGCTTCGCTCTTTGCACCTGGGAAAGGTATATCATTGGGAAATAGCTGTAGAAATCTCAGAAAGATTAGCGCAGTGCCCTGCTCCTCCCTACACAGTCTCCGCAGACCCAGATACACTGCAAAATATATCCCCATACCTTGCACAGAGTAGGCACACCAGACCCTCTAGTCTCCCTGAATGAATGCAGCAGCTGACAACAAAAACTCAAGAAAACCAACCAGAGAACCTACACTGACTTTCCAATGTCAGGAGCAAGTCAGTATTACATATATGGCACACCCACTCAGTGTAGAAGATACCTACCTCTCCTCTGTTTCTATTCCTGGCTGATAAACTGTTACATTTCAGTGCAGTCCCTGAAATATGAATAGTTCTGCTCTCTGTGGAAATAGTTGACAATGTAACTGCACAATATTTTGTACCTCAGTCACGATAACAACAACACCGCTATTGATGGGGAGGGGGGATGCTAGGGGAGGTGATGGTTTAATGGCATTTCCACTAGACTATAAATTCTGAGATCTCCACAAATATTTCCCAATGGTATACCTTTCCCAGGTGTTGACCCAAACCCGGACTTCAATCCCACCACAGTAGATGGTGGAATTTGAATTCAATAAAATATTTGGAATTAACCATCTAATGAAATATTGATGTTGTCAAAACTAAGAACATCTGGCTTACTAGTGTCCTTCAGGGAAGGGAATTTCACTGGTCTGGCCTACATGTGATTCCAGACAGTCAGTAGTGGTAGACTCTCAAATGCTCTTTGCAATGGCCAAGTCTGATATTCAGTTATACACTACAAGGTCTCAAAGAAGTGAAATCAGACAGACCTGAGCACGGCTAGTCTACAGCACGTCGATGTGCAGTGGTTCAAAGATGCAGTTCCCCAGCACATTCTGAAATGAACTCGGAAAGAGAAATAAATGTTGGCCCAGCCAACAACACCCATGTCCCATTAATAAAGAAAAGGAGATGGCCACACCCAGCCTGGAGAGATAGAGGGTACAGAACTCCCTTGAAACAAGGGCTTGGGATTTATATCTACATGGGCATGATACTCAGGAATATGGGAAAAGGTGAAAAGTAAGTGAAAATGATCTCCCAATTTATTTCCATTTCAGCAGATTATCCACAGTTACTTTGTTCATTTTTTCTGTCGCTATTTCTCCATATATTCAACTCAATCCACCACCACATATTACACTGTTTCCCAGCTGCTTTCATGTCTGATGCATGATGAGTGGACTCAAAATGCTAACTCTGTTTTTCTCTCGACAGAGGTTGCCAAACCTACTCCATTTCCCCAGCACTCGGTTTCCTTTTAGTTCAGAACCCCAGTATCTTTCCTTGTTTGATTTAACCTTTATTTTTGTTACTGTACGGGGCATTGGCCCATCAAGTCCACTTTGACCCTCTGCAGAGCATTGCACCCATACCCACCTCATACCCAATTCCTGCATTTCCCATAGCTAACCCGACTCCTACCCTGTCTCTGTGTCTCCCACAGCTAACAAACCTAGCTGCGCATGATGGGTAATTTAGCACAGTCAATCTTCTGAATCTGTGTACACAGTGCGAGGAAACTGAACCTGACAGAGGTGTATAAGAGAATGAGAGGTGTGAGCTGAATGAACAGACAGCAGCTGTTCCCCTGAATCAAAGAATCAAAAACAAAGGGGACCATGTTTAAAATGAAAGACAAGACATGAAGAGAGGATTTGTGGAATCTGTTTTGAACCCAGACGATGGTTTGTGTATAGAATGCATTGCCTGAGAGGGTGGATAAGCGAGGAAACCTCACAAACTATATAAAGCACTTGTATCAGCACTGGATGGTGCAGACTCGATCGGCCTTGTCTTTCATACATGATTTCATGTGGTAGCAGCCATGAAAGCTCTGATGTATTCTGAAGCAGCACCCAATGAGACTTGTTGGTTTGTTCCATCGAACTGTGCTCAGTAAGTGGCGAGATTACAAACCATTATCATCCCATGGCGTATCAGTACTTACTCAGTCTAGGACAGCCCATATATCTCTGAAAACATCCATGTTAATTCACACGTTCAGTGCAAGAATCGTCCAACGACAGCAACAGCATTTTTTTCAGCTGTTTGACACCATTATTTTCAGGACACCTATAACATAGAGACAGACTTTGCTTTATTATGATATAAACTTCTCGTGTAAGGTTGTTATTTCTCTGAAGAATAATAAAGTCCTTCTCATATATTCGCATTAATAAAGAGTTCGTTTTCCTGCGAGCTATTCATCACAGGCTTGTGTAAAAGTCCATCCACCAGCAGTAATATTGACTCCCAGCTAAACTGGCACATAAGGTGAACAGCTGGCACTCCCTTTCAACAGCCACTTGGATGGACCAACACCAACTGGACTGGAACGTCTCAAGGACAATTAATGCTGGTCTAGCTCCATAAAAATTCAAAAGAAACTAAAAAGACAAATCGATTTTTTATAATTATTAAACAATGAGGACATCTTATTGATCTGATGAGTTTGTCACTGTCGTTGAAGTTATGTGATCTATTTCTGTGAAACCATTTCGTGCATATTTTGAAAAACAAAAGCTCAGGTCACAGATACAAGGTAACGCAACATTTAAACACAAAATGCCAGGGAATAGTAGGCTATAGATCTACAGGTAACCGGGAATAATGTAGTTTGGTGTTTTCTGGCTGGCATAGATGTATTGGGCTGAAAGGCCTGTTTGTATGCTGTACGAGTCTAGCACTTTAATTGTTGGAAACAGAGAATGAAGTCTCATTATTTTCATAGCTTGTGAGCATCAAATAGTGAGGAATACGATCTCCAAGGGCACACAGGATTTGAAGCTATATCATTCTCCCTTCGCTATCAAAGTGTTAAGAACCCTGTTTCTCTCTTTGTTACATACCTGTTAGTGTTCCTGCATCACAATAAATCCTGGGGTCTATCAACATATTCTTAACAGAAATTAAGGCAACAGAATGCTGACCTTGGTAATGAAACGCACCTCACAAGAACAACTGAAAGGAATCTGCTGTATTAAAGTTATCCATTCAACCTAATCTGATTTCTAAAGCAGTTTCAAGCGAGGCTTTCCCTTTGTCCTGTGCTCCTGACTTCGCTACGACATCATGATTCTTTCTCAAGTGCTTTTGGGTGCCGTTTAAAAGTCACACATGGAAAGCTGTGCCCAATAATCTGAAAGGAAAAGTCTTCATGTTCATGACAATCGTGTCATATTTTTTTCAGTGTCTAAAGACAACAGAAATGTAGAAACTAGCATCAAGAGTAAGGAATAAAAACAGCTCCATCATGCGATAAGATCGTGGATGATCTGATTGTGACCTCAATCACACATTCCTCCTTTGCCTTTACAATTTTAGTGCATCACTCTTAGTCAAGAATCTGCCTGCCTCTGGCTTAGGAATATTCAATGTCTTATCCTCCATCGTTCTCTGGGAAGAGAATTGTACAAAGACACAACAGTCTGAGAGGGTGACACCAATTCACCATCTTCTTAACAGAGACATTTTTCAGTTTTATAGTCCATCCACTCATGGTAATCTCTCACACAAGCTGAAATACTGTTTTAGAACTCAACTTGAAAAGATGACTTGGAATATTCTGAGGTTAAACAAAATCACATGTTGTTTGCCTAAATCCCAGCAGATCAAGAGCCAGTCATTTCAAGATTTCATGAGAAAATAAACACTCCTGTCAGGAGTCAACTGAGTGAATCTTCTCTGGATTGCATTTCATATCATTGTGGCCATCGCTCTCTCGAAGTGGTTACACCGCTACATTGTAAATCTGTAGAAAATTGTCCCTACTTTTAAAAGTGTTCTGTTTCATAAAGTTTCAACACTTATCTTACCACCTTAAGAATTTGATGTACACGTAAAGATTTTGCTTTGTAATCCAAGTGCCCGGTTTCTTTGTGCCTAAAGCCAATCTCTCCATTGAAATAATACACTACATTTCCATTTAACCTGCCAATATCTTTTAGCACAGACACATTTTTCCTACTATGTTCCATGCACCAATATTTGGCTGTTCATTTGACCCACCTTAATCTCCTTATAGACTCATGTCCTCTTCATATCTTCCTTCTCGAACAGTTTCACGTTTGTATTCTTCCGTACTACAGACAGAATATTTGGCCAAAGAAATTCACTGTGGCCATATTGCAAAGTAATTGACAATGAAATATTATTACTCCATGTCTAAGCTATAAATTTGAGACAATGCTAAAGTGTTTTGCAGTCCCATCACTCAGTTCCATTACTTGAAATAGAGTCAGATGGTGTGGAATGTGTGTGGGTAGAATTGAGGAACCGTAAAGGTGAAAAACCGTAGTTGGAGTCATATACAGGTCTACAAATTGTAATCAGAAGCTGCGGCACATGATAGATGAGGAGATAGAAACGATATGTAAGAAAGGCAAAGTTGCAGTGACTTGAAGGATGTCAATAGGCAGGTGGGCTGGGAAAATCAGTTGCAGTGGTTTGCAAGGAAAGGACTTTGTGGAATGTCTACAAGATGGCTTTTTGGAGCAGCTTATGGTGAAGGCAATGAGGGAACAGGCAATACTGGATTTAGAGCTGTGCAGTGAGGCAGACTTGATAAGGAAGCTTAAGGCGAAGGAACCTTCGGAGGCAGTGATCATAATATGATTGAACGTACTCTTCAATTTGAGAGGGAGAAAGTAGAATCGGAGTTAATATTCCAGCTGAATAAAGGCACCTTCAAAGACACAAGGGAGGAGCTGGGTAGAATTGACTGGAAGAGGAGCCGAGCAAGAAAGACAGTGGAACAATAATGGCGGGAGTTTCTCGGAGCAATTTTGGAGTCACAGAAGAGATTTATCCCGAGGTAAAAGATGTATTGGACAGCAAGGATGAGGCAACCATGGATGACTGGGATGGTCATGGATAGGGTAAAAGAAAAATAGAAAGCAGATAACTTAGCAAAAGGCAGTGGGAAACCAGAAGATTTGGAAGCTATCAAAGAAGAACAGATGGCAACAAAATAAGAAATAAGGACGGACAAGATTAAATATGAGGTCAAGCTATCCAGTGATACAAAGGACAACTGTAAGAGTTTCTTTAGACATATAAAGGGCAAAAGAGAAGCAGAAGTGGATATTGGGGCACTGGAAAATGACGCTGGAGAGATAGTCGTGTGGAACAAATTATAGATGCGAAACTGAATAACTATTAAGAGAGTTGGCAAAGAAGTGGCAGATGAAGTACAACTTGGGAAAGTGCGAGGTGATGTACAATAGTAGGAACAAGACAGGCATAGACTACTTTATAGGTGGAGAGAAAAATCAGAAGTCTGAAGTGCAAAGAGAGTTGCGAGTTCCAGTCCAGGATTGTCTCTGGATAAACTTGCAGGTTGAGTCAGCAATTAGGAAGGTGTTGTATCTGACGCACAGTGTGTCTGAAATCTTTTATTCAGCAAAAGAACTGAGTTAACTCTTTCAAACAATATTTGTTTATTGAACATAATTAATATTATAACAATAAAATTTATTATAACACAATGATAAACGCTACAAATTATCTGATGCTTTAACTTAACTTTGGATGATCACAAACCACCCCACTAGAAGTTGACCGGGCTCGACCTGGTGATGTCTTCTTGTTCTTCTGATGGTCTTGGAGGTGTCTTCTCTTTCCGTGGTTATTCTTGAGTTACTGCACTGTGTGGGGTTTTGTGGTGATTTTATCCTTCGAAGTCTTCACGCCCTTTTGGAAAGGTAAGGAGGATCTGTCAATCTGTTCATTTACCCTGATCAATCAGACTCAACCATGGGTTGGCTCAAGGGCAACATTCCCTTGTCCCATTTAGGTCCAACTTTAGATGAGTATTACAGGTTCTGGAGCTGTCAGGTTTGTTTGCAAACCATTTGTGGGTAGCTGCAGCCTATCTAGATTCTGCAGCATGTGGATTATCACAGAGACTTTAGTCATGGGTGGGATCCATTTTCCAGTATGCATTAATCATTGTTCATTTTTGTAACTCCATGTTTATTTATTATTGCTCATCGCAAGATTATTATTTCAGGTGGCCCGCCCGGTCAGAAAGGCAAATACAGTGATGGCATTTATTTTGAGAGGACTTGAATATTAAAGCAGCGATGGATTTCTGAGGCTCGATAAAATTCTGGTCACACCACATTGGAGTATTGTGTACCGTTTTGTGCCCATAACTAAGGAAAGTTGTACCGTCCCCGGAGCGTGTTCAGAGGAGATTCACAAGAATGGTCCTAGAATTGAAAAGCTTAACATATGAGGTATCTGGGTCTATACTCGCTGGAGTTTATAAGGATGAAGGGGGATCTAATTGAAGCATGCAGAATACTGGTTGCCTGGTCAGAGTAGATGTTGGGAAGATGCTTCCACTGTTAAGAGAGAAAGGACCCAAGGACATAGCCTGAGAGTCATGAGACGATGTTTTAGAACGGAGATAAGGAGAAACATCTTCAGTCTGAGAGCGGTGAATCTACGGTAGAATGGCAGTTTCCTTCCCTAAAGGACATCAGTGAACCAGATGAGTTTTTCTTGGCAATCGATTCATAGCCACCATCCGTCCCTTACTTCAAGATTTGAAGTCACGCTCCGCCATTTGCTGTGGCAGGATTTGAACCCAGATCACCAGAACATTATCTGAGTTTATCACATAAGAATTCAGTGATAACACCACGAGGCCACTGACTTGCCCAATCCTCTACAGTGTGACTAACTTGTGCATTATGATATGCACTGGGATTTGCATTCATGTTATCTTTGATTCCCTTATCAAGATATGAATGACTTGTCTCTGTTATGCAATTTCTCTTCGGTCTTCATTATCTCCCTAATTATTTGCCAAGTTTGTTCAGCTGTCCTGACTTTGACTTTTCTTTTCTCCCCCCAGTCCACCCAGGCCAAATCCTTCCTTAGGCCAGTATAATTATCATTGCCTAACACTAAAACCCTTATGTATGACTCAGTCTTCACTCTTTCAATCTGAATGTGAAACTCCAGCATGTTGTCGTTACTCCTTCCAAGGCAAAGCTCATCCACCAATCCTTCCTTGTTACATAATATCAAATCTAAATTAGCCCATTCTCTGGTTGGTTCCATGACATTCTGCTCTCAGAAATAGTCTCTCATGCACTCCATGAATCTTAATTCGAAGATATCATTATCGAGATGATTAACTGAGTCAATTTGCATGTTCAAACCACCCATAGTTACTGTTGTGCCCCTGTTACAAACGCTCACTCTTTTCTACCTCAGAAGCAATTTGGGGGGACAGTGGCTGAAAATTATTCTTCCCGAGAGGTTTATTCCCATGCTTTTTATTTGCACTGAGACGAATTTCAAATATGTTTTGGCATAAAACACTTTGAAAAGGTTTGAGTACCCACTCACACGAACAAGGGTTTATTTTCTCTTCACGAACCACATTTCATAGTAAATATCGAGGAATTAAGAGGGTGAACAGAGGTCATGAGATATCATTAGCAAACAGGGTTGAGGAAAATACAAAAAAAACTTTGTTTAATATATATGGAGTGAGAGGGTAACTAGAGAACTGTTTGGCCCACACAACGACAATGGAAGAAAGTTATACATGGAGTCAGAGAAAATGGGTGAGATTCTTAGCGAGTACTTTGCATCTGTATTCACCAAGAAGAGGGACATGACGCATGTTCAGGTTAAGGATAGATCTTTGAGTACTCTGGGTCAAGTCGACATAAAGATGGAGTAGGTTTTGGATATTCGAAAAGGTATTAATGTAGACAAGCCCCCAGGTCTGGGTGGGTTCTACCACATGTTACTAAGGGAATTGAGAGAAGAAATAAGTGGGGCTTTAACTTATATCTTTGCAGGATCCTTGAACATTGGTGAGGTCCCGGAGGACTGGAGAATTGCTAAGGTTGTCCCCTTGTTTAAGAAGCGTAGCGGGGATAATCCACGTAATTATAGACCAGCGAGCCTGACATCAGTGATAGGGAAGCTGCTGGAGAAGCTAATGAGGGACTTGAGTAGGGTGTTTTGTTAGGTTCCCCATAGTAGGCAGACGGAGTAGTTGAAATCGCATGGGTTTCAGGGTGTTCTATCTAGATGGATAGAGAACTGTTCAAAGTTTGGTAGAAAATTTGTAGCTCGGATGCTCGTTGTTGTGGTTCTGTTCGCCGAGCTGGGTGTTTTGTTGCAAACGTTTCATCCCCTTTCTAGGTGACATCCTCAGTGCTTGGGCGCCTCATGTGAAGCGCTTCTGTCATGTTTCCTTCGGCATTTATAGTGGCTTGTCTCTGCCGCTTCCGGTTGTCAGTTGCTGTCTGCTGCAGTGGTCGGTATATTGGGTCCAGGTCGATGTGTTTGTTGATAGAATCAGTGGATGAGTGCCATGCCTCTAGGAATTCCCTGGCTGTTCTCTGTTTGGCTTGCTCTATAATAGTGGTGTTGTTCATGTTGTTTGCCATCTGTGTGTGTGGCTACTAGGGATAGCTGGTTGTGTCGTTTCGTGGCTAGTTGGTGTTCGTGGATGCGGGTTGTTAGCTGTCTTCCTGTTTGTCCTATGTAGTGTTTTGTGCAGCACTTGCATGGGTATTTTGTACACAACGTTGGTTTTGCTCATGCTGGGTATCGGGTCCTTTGTCCTGGTGAGTTGTTTTCTGAGAGTGGCTGTTGGTTTGTGTGCTGTTATGAGTCCTAGTGGTCACAGTAGTCTGGCTGTCAGTTCGGAAATGCTCCTGATGTATGGTAGTGTGGCTAGTCCTTTGGGTTGCGGCATGTCCTCGTTCCGTTGTCTTTCCCTTAGGCATCTGTTGATGAAATTGCGTGGACGACACCTTTGTAATCATTAAAAACACAGAAATAGAGAACACACACCGGATCATCAATGCCACACTCACAGGAATCCTATTCACGAGAGAGGAAGAAAAGGATAACCAGCTCCCATTCCTACATGTGATGGTACAGAGAACACCGAACGGATAATTCAGCACGAAGGTATATAGAAAAGCCACACACACAGAACAAGTCCTGAACTATGAACGCAACCACCCCAACACACACAAAATACTTTGCATCAGCACACTATTCAAAAGGGCCACAACACACTGCAGTACACCAGAACTGCAAAAAGAGGAAGAAGAACACCTATACAAAGTATTCACCAAAAACGGATACCCACGCAATTTCATCAACAGATGCCTAAGGGAAAGACAATGGAACGAGGACATGCCGCAACCCAAAAGACTAGCCACACTACCATACATCAGGAGCATTTCCGAACTGACAGCCAGACTGCTGCGACCACTAGGACTCATAACAGCACACAAACCAACAGCCGCTCTCAGAAAACAACTCACCAGGACAAAGGACCCGATACCCAGCATGAGTCAAACCAACGTTGTGTACAAAATCCCATGCAAGGATTGCACAAAACACTACATAGGACAAACAGGAAGACAGCTAACAACCCGCATCCACGAACACCAACTAGCCACGAAACGACACGACCAGCTATCCCTAGTAGCCACTCACACAGATGACAAACAACATGAATTCGACTGGGACAACACTACTATTATAGGGCAAGCCAAACAGAGAAAAGCCAGGGAATTCCTAGAGGCATGGCACTCATCCACTGATTCTACCAACAAACACATCGACCTGGACCCAATATTCTGGCCACTGTAGCGGACAGCAACTGACAACCGGAAGCGGCAGAGACAAGCCACTATAAATGCCGAAGGAAACATGACAGAAGCGCTTCACAGGAGGCTCCCAAGCACTGAGGATGTCACCTAGAAAGGGGACGAAACGTTTGCAACAACAAACCCCAGCTCGGCGAACAGAACCACAACATAGAGAACTGGCTGGGCAACATGAGACAGAGAGTAGTAGCGGAAGGGGATTTCTCAAAATGGTGACCTATGACCAGTGGCATGCAACAGCGGTTTGTGCTGGGACTACTGTTGTTTGTGATATATATTAGTGATTTGGAAGAAGGTTTCGTTTGCCTGATTAGCAATTTTGCAGGTGACACCAAGATTGTTGGAGTAGCAGATAGTGAAGGGGTCTGTCAGAGAATACAGCAGAATATAGATAGATTGGAGAGATGGGCACAGAAATGGCAGATGGAGTTCAATCTGTGCAAATGCGAGGTGATACATTTTGGAGGATCCAATTCTAGAGCGAACAATGCATTAAACAGAAATTTCCTGGGGAACGTTGACGTACAGAGTGATCTGGGTGTTCAGGTTCATTGTTTCCTGACGGTGCAACGCAGGTCAGTAAAGTGGTCAATAAGGATATGGCATGCTTTCCTTCATTGGATCAGGTATTGAGTACAAGCATTGGCAGGTCATGTTACAGTTGCATACGACTTTGGTTTGGCCGCATTTGGAATACTGCATATAGTTCTCGTCACCACATTACCAAAAGGATGCGGATGCTTTGAACAGAATGCAGAGTAGGTTCACCAGGATGTTGCTTTGGAGGAGGGTGCTGGTTATGGAAAGAGGTTGGGTAGATTAGGATTATTTTATTTATAAAGGCAAAGGTTGAGGGGGACCTGATTGACGTCTACAAAATCAAGAGAGATATAGACAGGGTGGACACCAAGCTTTCCCGCCAGATTGTAAAATCATGACCCCTAGTAATTGAGTTCCAAAGTGAAAGGGGAAAGGTTTAAGGCCTGAGGGATATATGTGGGAAATTCTTTACACACAGGGTGGTGGCAGCCTGGAACGTGTTGCCAGCGGAAGTGGTAGGGGCAGGAACGATAGTGTCATCTAAGATGTATCTGCCAGATACACGAATGGGCAGGGAGCAGAGGGATACAGGTCCTTAGAAAATAGGTGGCAGGTTTAGAAAATAGGGGATCTGGATCAGCGCAGGCTTGGAGGGCCGAAGGGTCTGTTCTGGGTTGGAATGTTCTTTGTTCGTCATCATTCATTCTAAAAATTGCAAGTTTTCAACTTATTGTATGCTACACTTTAATAATATAAACCATTTCTTTACTTGACAGTGCATGTCAAATTATTGTCATTGCTAAATTACAGTCACAGAGTCATAGAGATATACAGCATGGAAACAGATCCTTCCATCCAACTCGTCCATGCCGACCACATATCCCAATTCAATCTAGTCCCACCTGCCAACACTCATCCCATATCCCTCTAAACCCTTCCTATTCATATACCCATCCAGACGCCATCTAAATGTTGCAATTGTACTAACCTCCACCACTTCCTCGGGCAGTTCATTCCATACACGTACCACCCTCTGTGTGAAAAAGTTGCCACTTACGTCACTTTTATATTTTTCCTTCCCCACCTAAACCTATGCCCTCTAGTTCTGGACTCCCCCACAGCAGGGAAAATACCTTGTATATTTCCCTGTTCATGCCCCTCATAATGTTATAAACCTCTATAAGGTCACCGCCTCAGCAGCCGACGTTCCAGGGAAAGTATCCCTAGCCTATTCACCCTCCACCTATAGCTCAAACCCTCCAACCTTGGCAACATCGTTGTAAATCTTTTCAGAACCCTTTCAAGTTGCACAGCATCCTACCGATAGGGAGGAGACCAGAATTGCACACAATATCCCAAACGTGGCCTAACCAACTTCCTGTACAGCCGCAATACAACCTTTCAACCACTGTACTCAATGCTCTGACCAATTAAGAAAACCATACCAAACGCCTTCTTCACTATCTTATCTATCTGTGACTCTACTTTCAAGGAACAATGAACCTGCACTCCAAGTTCTCTTTGTTCAGCAACACTCCCTTGGACCTCACTATTAAGAGTATAACTCCTGCTAAGATTTGTTTTCCCAAAATGCAACATCTTGCATTTAACTAAATTAAACTCCATCCACCATTTCTCAGCCCATTGACCCATCAGATCAAAATCCTGTTGTAATCTGAGGTAACCTTCTTCGCTGTCCACTACACCTCCAATTTGGGTGTCATCAGCAAATTTACTAACTATACCTCTTATACTCACATGCAAATCATTTATATGAATGACTAAAAGTAGTGGACCCAGCATCGATCCTCGTGACAGTCCACTGGTTACATGCCATCATTCAGAAAAACAACTCTCCACCACCACCCTCTGTCTTCTACTTTTAGCCAGTTCTGTATCCAAATGGCTAGTTCTCCCTGTATTCCATGAAATCTAACCTTGCTAACCAGTCTCCCATGGGAAACCTTATCGAACGCCTTACTGAAGTCCATATAGATCATGTCCACTGCTCTGTCCTCATCAATCCTCTTTGTTACTTCTGCAAAAAACTCAATCAGGTTTGTGAAACATGATTTCCCATGCACAAAGCCATTTTGACTCTCTCTAATCAGTCCTTGCCTTTCCAAATTCATGTACATCCTGTCCCTCAGGATTCCCTCCAACAACTTGCCCACCACTGACTTCAGGCTGACTGGTCTACAATTCCCTGGCTTGTCCTTACTACCTTTCTTAAACAGTGGCACCACTTTCACCAACCTCCAGTCTTCTGGCACCTCAGCTGTGACTATCAATGGTACAAGTATCTCAGTAAGAGGCTCAGCAATCACTTCCCTTGCTTCCCACAGAGTTGTAGGGTAAACCTGATTGATCAGGTCCTGGGGATTTATCCACTTTTATGCGTTTCAAGACATCAGCACTTCCCCCTCTGTAATAAGGACATTTTTTCAAGGTGTCACCATCTATTTCTCTGTATATCGACATCTCCCATGTCTTTCTCCTGTGTAAACCTTGATACAAAATATCTCCCCCATCTCCTGCGGCTCCACACAAAGGCAACTTGCTGATCTTTGATGCCTCTATTCTCTCCCTATTTACCCTTTTGTCCTCAATGTATTTGTAGAATCCTTTTGGATTCTCCTTCAGTCTATTTGCCAAAGTTATCTCATGTCGCCTTTTTGCCTTCCTAATTTCCATCTTTAGTATACTCCGACTTCCTTTATACTCTTCTAAGGATTCACTCGATCTATTCTGCCTGTACCTGACATATGCTTCCTTCTTTTTCTTAACTAGACCCTCAATTTCTTTAGTCATTCAGCACTCTCTATAACTACCAGCCTTTCCTTTCACCCTAACAAGAATATACTGTCTCTGGACTCTCGTTATCTCATTTCTGTACGCTTTCCATTTTTCGGCCATTCCCTTTCCCCGGGAACATCTGCCGCCATCAGCTTTTGAAAGTTTTTGCCTAATAACGTCAAAATTGCCCTTTCTCCAATTTAGAACTTCCAACTTTAAGTCCTGGTCTATCCTTTTCAATTGTTATTTTAAAACTAATAGAATTGCTGGCAAATAGCTTAAGCTCACACATTTCAGTGAGAAATTAAATCGATAGATTATATTTAAATGCGTAAGAATGGTAAGAAGATTTGATTATTCAATCATTTGCTCACTCTGAATATGCAATCAGTCAGAGGTCAACCACTTTGCAAATGATAGAGCGACAATATATGTATTTGAATACTTAGATTCGATGTGTAATTGTGATTAGCAAAATAGTCAGACAACATGTTCTTTTTCGATACTAAACAAAATGTGCATTATTTATTTTTGAATCATAAAAGGCTGTTTGGTGTTTAAAATTTAATTTCATCAATGTAGAATCAACGTAATTGCTTTCAGAGATGGTGCAGTTATTGTTCAGTTGAATAATTTTAGCTCATATCTGATTATTGCCCAATTCACAAACATGGAAAACTCCTGATTATTGCTCAGGTCAGTAAACCCATCACTTTACATCATGACCGAGATTAAAAGAGGATTCCAAAAGGCCTGAATTCGGGTACAGTGCTACTGGACCTGACAGCTGCCTGTGGCACCGAGTGAGACACTGGCCTGCTCCTGAATCTGACCAGACAGTTTCCAACCTGGGTCAGGGAAGTCATTCAAACATTCCCTCACAGAGATCCATTCGGAATGTAATTTGGATAGGAGGAAACTAGCCAACAGCCTATCACTGCTCTCAGTATAGGTACAAATGCTATCCAAATTAGATACCAATGACTGACCAGGAACCATGCCTTACAATTCATAGGCCACCCAGCAGAATGTATCTGAAGAAACCAGGAGCAAACAGCAAGCCAAGAATCACTTTAATAACTGAACTTGGTGGATATTTTCTGGTCTAGGTAACCACACATATTGTGCTGACACTCAGGTGAATATAACAATGCACACCATAACTGGAAGTCTTGGTCTAACGCCCCTCCCCAGCTTCCTGACCTCACACACCTCACTCCCGGTACACCTCACTCCCTCAAACATTCACCAACTGATGAGAATCCAAAAACTGAGTGAAATTTGGCACGTAAAACAGTACAGCACATTAGAGCCATTTAGCCCTCAATGTTCTGCGGGCCTTTTATCTTACTCTAAGATCAGACTAACCTACATAACCTTCAATGTAATAACTGTGCCGTTCCAAGAGTCTTCTTAACTATCCCTAATGTATCTGACTCTACAATCACTGCTCGCGGTGCATTCCTGAATATTCTCTGAATAAAGAAGCTACCTCTGACATCTCCTCTAAATCTTCCTCCAGTCACCTTAAAGTTATGCCCCTTGGTGATAGCCATTTCTGCCATGGGAAAAGGCTCTGGCTATCCACTCTGTCTCAGTCTCTCAACACATTGTACACCTCTATCAAGTCACCTCTCATCTTTCTTCGCTCCAGTGAGAAAAACCCTCACTCCCTCAACCTTTCTTCCTAAGCCATATCCTCCTGTGAAGGACTTATGCTGAAACATCGACTCTCCTCTACCTCAGATGCGGCCTGACCTGTTATGCTTTACCTGTGCCACACATTGACGTACGTAAATTAACTGACAACAAGAATATCTCAGGAGCTAGGAATCCTGCAGAAATAACTCACTTCATGATCTCCGAAAGCCTGTCCCCCATCGATAAGACAGATGTTGAATATGGGTGTGATGAATTACCCCCCATTTCCCTGGGTGAGTGCAGCTTCACCCCTCCATCTACTGACTCTCAGTAGCAGCAATTCCTGCCATCTACACGGTGCTCTGCAGAAATTTCCCAAGGCTCCTTACAACGTATCTCTGAAGTCCGACCATCAAGAGGGACAAGGGAAGCCGATACATGGGACCCCCACCATGTTTGCATTCTGTTCCAAGCCACCCACCATCCTTATTGGGAAGTATATTGCTGTTCCTTCAGTGTCACTGTTTCAAGGTCACTCCCGAATGGTTTTGGAAGTCTAACTGCAACACATGGGCTGCAGTGGTTCAGTGCAGCAGCTCACCACCACCTTCTCAAGGGCAACAAGGGACGGACAATTAGTACTAATCCATTCGTATTCTATGAATAAATTAAAATGAAAAATATTGTCCAAACATGCCCAATGCTAGACACAATGCTTTGGGTTTTGTGAGCTCAGGCTGGTTGGGTTCAGTCCATTACTTGCTTGTTGGGAACAGCTGAAGGGATAACCTGTCAGTCTCTCAGAGGCATGGCCTACATACCGAGCATCACACAGACATTGACATTCACACACATTATCTGAGCTCTGAGATAGACAGAAGCAATTCGAAATGTATTCATATCTGACTAACATGTTTAAACACAGTGATATTGTTACCACAAAAATGATTATGAGTGAATATTACCAGGGAGAAAGTGAGGACTGCAGATGCTGAAGATCAAAGTTAAAAAAATGTGGTTCTGAAAAAGCACAGCCGTTCGGGCAGCATCTGAGGAGCAGGAGAGTCGAATATTGGTTTACAACATTAATACAAAGGAAAATAATTGCATATTTTCAAAGTTCTTGCACTTAATAATAATGTGGTTTTGGGTGTGGGAATGAGATTCATCATTCCAATGTTCCTTACTGTGAGTTGTGCACTGTTTTCATCATATTGTTGTTATAAAAGTGAATGGAATAAATGGGTGGACTTTGTGCCTATTGGATAATCTAAAAGTTGGTATTATGAAAGGATGTCAGACCTTCAGTAAACAGACTTTGCTGTTAATGGTTAGAACAATATTTCAAACATGTAAACAGGAATTTCCAGCTCAAGTCACATACAAGGGCGTCAGGCTGGGATCACACTGTCCATCAATGGAGCTGCACAATTCTGTTTGGATACTGACATTGTGCGGCTAACATACACTGGATATGGTTTATGAGGGATTCAATGTAAGAGCTGAAAATGTGTTGCTGAAAAAGCACAGCAGGTCGGGCAGCAACCAAGGAACAGGAGATTCGACGTTTCGGGCATAAGCCCTACTTCAGGAATTCAATGTAAGATGCCATCACCTTTATAAAACCTTCATTCAGGATCGGGTCCAAGGTGCAGAATTACAGAGATTAGGAGGCACGCAGAAGAGATATACTTGCAAGACATGATTGTTTACACGTTATTGTTACAAATGTTGAACAGCATCTGGACCAGCGCCACGTGCTAGTCCATTGACCAGTCTGCACCAGACATATCTCCCTGTTGTTCAGGTATGTCTCTAACCAGTCTATTGTGTGGGATTGTGTGAGTAACTGTCCAGTTTGGAAGCTCACTGGACAGATTTTGGAGATGGCCAGTGTTTTGGAGGTCATGGTGAGGGCCAGTAACACTGTGTCTGAATTCAGGCTTTTTCTCAAAGTTATTTTCAACAGCTTTGTTGCCTGCAAGATGGTGTGTTCACTGATCTGAACATGAATCCGTTGTTTACTACAGTCACTGAACTGTAATAGTTAGGTGTGCACTCTGGTAAATCAATCATTGGTCACCTCAATTGTTTTCAACTGAAAAACAATGATGTTTGGTTCATTTTAAAATATGTAAGAAATAAAGTGATATTAACTCTTCACTAAACAAAATGTAAAAGTTACCTTTTGCATATTTCCCACAGACTAATCAAGTAACAATCAGATATTGTCTGGAAAGCAAGATTATGTGAACAGGACTATGTCCCAGGCAACATCAGCACCCTCTCAGGTTCTGTCCCACTGAAAGGTCACAGCCAGGCAGAAGAGGGCAGCACCTTGGCATATAGTCAATATCGGGCAGCATGGTGGCTCAGTGGTTCGCACTGCTACCTCACAGCACCATGGATCCACGTTCGATTCTAGCCTTGGGCAATGGCCTATGTGGAGATTGCACATTCTCCCCGTGTCGGCAGTGGGGGTTTCCTCCCACAGTCCAAAGATGTGCAGCTCAGGTGAATTGGCCATGGTGGTGGTTTGCTCTTCGGAGGGTTGATGTGGACTGGTTGGACCGAATGGTCTGTTCCCACTCTCCCTGGAACAGGGAGGCTGGTGCATTCTGAGATATCCAGGCAGAGAGCAGTTGTTATGATATAGGGGAAAAAAGATTGTGTTAGTGTCAGATGAGAGGAAGACCACGCGGGCAGGGAGGGTAGGTAATGAAGCAGATTGGGGATGATATCATGAGAAAATGCACTTAACCTTGTGGAGAGAAACCCTCCATGAAACTCGACTGAAAGGAGACTTGACCAAATGATAAGATGGTTTAGGCCTCTGTCTGTCTGAATCAAAATAGGGATGCAGTGTGAAATATTGGGAGCAACAAACTTGGAGCGGAGAACTATACAGGAGATTCAAATCCTCAAAAGGGTAACACAATGTTCCAGACTGTTAAAAGGACTCGGGAAAAATCCCCTGCCTTATAATTACGCACATTATCCAATCCTCATTGAATGCAGGGATGATGCCGGAGGACAGGAGAATGGCTAATACCACAACTTTGTTTAAATGTGGAGCAAGGGACTGACTGAATAGGTCGCGGCTGGAATTTTGAGACAGTGGATAAACGGTCAATGAGGAAGTCCCAGGGCCTCCAGGACAGTCGGTCTGGATTTGTTCAAGGACGATCGTGTGTAATTAATCTGACTGCGTCAGTTTGACGCAATAACTTGTAACTGCATGTGACTGACTTGGATTTGACGAGAGATCCCATTGCAGGCTGCTTAAAAACAGAAACTATGGGATCCAGGAGAATGGAGCAAACAACCCGGAGAAGTGCAAGGCAAGGCATTCGGGGACATCAACAAAAGAGAGGAATACGCAATAAATGAGAATATGGTCAGTGTGGGCAGAAAAATGAAGGTAGCTGGACAGATCAATAATCTTGTTAATGAAGCAATTGCCATTATTTCTTCAGTCAGTCAAAATACAGAATTTCAGAGAAGGAAGCTTATGCTGGAACTGTATAAATAATGAGCTCAGTCACAGCTTGGGGACTGTGTACAGTTCTGGTCACCCCATCACATGGAAGGATGGAATTGGACTGGAGAGGGTACAGAGGAGATTCTTCACCCTGTGACAGTGAAAGTGTAGTTATGAGGAAAGTTTGGAACGGAGGATGCTGAGAGGAGATTTGATTGGGGTGTACATATTGTCAGGACCCTGGGTAGAAAGGTAGAGAACATCTTGCTCCTATTGGAGAGCTCAGTTACCAGCAGTGAATATTTAATATAATTGGTTGAAATATTAGAGAAGTGGTGAGGAAAGCTGTTACTTCACCCAGAGTATGGTTGGGATCTGGGAATCACACATGGAAGCGGAGCAGATGCAGAAACTCTCAAACCATTTTAAAATAGTTGCCGGGAGCTGCACCTGAAGTTCTATAGTGTCCGGGGAGACAGAACGAGGGCTTTAAAAAACAACTTTATATCTTGACCAATGCAGACAGTGGACAGAGTGATCTCCTCTA
This sequence comes from Hemiscyllium ocellatum, assembly GCF_020745735.1. Taxonomy (NCBI): domain Eukaryota; kingdom Metazoa; phylum Chordata; class Chondrichthyes; order Orectolobiformes; family Hemiscylliidae; genus Hemiscyllium; species Hemiscyllium ocellatum. The sequence goes on along the minus strand of NC_083405.1, from coordinate 11,096,066 downwards.
TACTGCTATTTTCTGAAGTTATCAAAAGTTACCAATATCTGAGAGGATCAATATGCAGGGATGAGGGGAGAGGGCAGGGAGGAGCAGTGTGTGAATTGATTAGCTTCACAATAATACTGATCCCATCCTTTATACACAATGCCACTTGTCTCTGTTGGCCTATTTAACCTTCCTGTTTAAATGTGTAAAACCTTTGATTATCCAGTTCGCAGTCGTGGTCACACTGCAGTCCCATCTCCATAATCCCAGCTCCATCTGACCTGGTTCACACTATTTAAAGCGACCATTTCACGGGCCTCGTTGAAAAGTTCCCAGCTTTATTATGGCCCCCTTGCAGGTTGCTCTCAGTCAACTAATGTTTCTACCTCTCAATTATTGCATATCATTCTCTACCATTATCCTGAATTTTACAATGAAATTATCACTGTGCCCTAAAACGTTCCCCTACTGACACTGGATCCACTTCCCCCACCTCTTTCCCAAGGAGCAGGTCCAACAGTACATGCTCTCTTGGGCTGGACACATACTCCTGAAGTGAGATCTCCTCCATTTAACCCAGGAACACTTGCCCCTCATGACCCTGCACCACCAGTAACCCAGTCAATATCTGGATAAATTAAGTTTCTCAGTATAACTAATCTGTAGGATTGTCATCGCTCTCAAATGATCCTGCATATTTATTCTCTCCATCATTTCTTTGGTTCTGGAGGACAGACTGTACCTCACAGTTCAATTGTATACTTCTTTGTTCTGTAGCTCCAGCCAAATTCATTCTGTCCGTTGACAGATCCTCTTTCTCTTCTACTCCTTAACTAATGTTAACCTAAACCAATACTTCTAGCTTCATCCTTTCCCTTCCCTTCTATCATTTTGGAATCCTTTATCTCCAGCAATATTTAACACCCAGTCCTGCCATTCCTTTAGCCAGCTCTCAGTGATCAGTACATCAGATTTCCACACACCAAACTGCAGCTGGAACTCCCCACACTCCGAGTATTTTTGTCCATGCAGAGAACCTGATATTTCTTTCTCACTCCGTCTTCCACTGATAAACTTGTTGTTGTAAATTAGTGCCAACTACATCTCCACTATTTTGAGAATCCTGGTTGTTCCTCTACAGTTCCTTTGGGATCCTAAGCACATTCCTAGTTATTTTCAATCCTTCCCAAACACCTAAACAGGGACATTCAGTCCCTGCTCTGTCATATGCCACCCCATCCAGCTTGTACAGTTGCTGCCTTCCCCAGAACCAGTCCCAATGTCCCAGGATCTGAAGCCCTTCTTGCTGCTCCATTGTTCCAGTCACACTCCCATCTACCTAAAACTTGCAGTTCTGTTCTCACTTGGACACGGCACTGGGAGTATTCCAGGGATTGCTACATTTGAGGTTCTGCTTGCTAACCATCCACCTAGCTCCCTGAATTCTGATTCCCAGACCACTTCACCCTTCCTACACAGGTCATTCCTACCAACATGGACATGACATTTGACTGCTCACTGTCCCCCAGACGAATGTCCTGCAGACACAGTGACGTTCTTAACTCCACTATCCTGGAATTACAGGCACGCTGACACCTTCTTCACTTTCCTGATTCCCCTGTGACTATTGCCTCTCCTTCCTTTTCCCTCCCCTTCTGTACAGTCAGGCTGCTTCTGGTGTCACAAACATGGCTCTGACTGCCCTCCCCTGAGCAGCAGGCACCTTCATCACCTTCCAAACTGGGAAGGGTGATATAAGGATATTCTTGTATTCCCTGACTGTTTCTCTTCGATTGCCTAGCCCCCCCCATTCCCTTCCTTCTTCCAGGCCGTTATGTCTGCAGGGCGATCTGCTCTGTGTGTGTGCTATCCACCTAACTCTCAGCATCACAGGTGGCCCTCAGAGTCTCTATGGGACCCAGTGCTCCAAGACCCAGTGGTCATCTTTGACACGAGCTGGGGCTATGACTTCCCAATGTAACAGAACACATTTTCCATCTGACAAATATGTCTTGCCATATCTTAAAATGCAACATGTCTGGAGTAACTTAATTAAAGACTTAAGATGAAGTTAAAATCCTGGAAACAACAATATGGTTAAGTCCCTTATTCAACTGTGGCTTACTGAGGGTAATTTATTACATTGGCTCGCAATTTCACTCTCCCTCTTATTTCTGTGTTCAACCCTTATTTCAGAATTTGAAAAAATAAATTTGCTAACTTATAGCAATTAACTGACAGTCGCTACTAACAGTGTATTTATCAGCCACTGAACTTACAGCCTTTTCTGTGATGGCTCCTGCACTTCTTTCAAACCCAGTGCAGGCAGGTCCCAGCAGGAGAAAGTTATTTCTGTGGCTCCCAGCTATGTGTGATTCTCCAGCTCCCAATCCATTCTGTTCCCACATAGGGTCACCGTCTCTGTGACTCCCAGACATGTGTAATCGTCCAGCTCTCATTCCACTCAGCTCCCTCACAGGGTCACCGTCTCTATGACTCTCAGTAACGTGTAATCCTCCAGCTCCCACTCCACTCTATTCCCTCACAGGTTCACCGCCTCTGTGACTCCCAGGTACGTGTAATCCTCCAGCTCCCATTCCACTCTGCTCCCTCTCAGGGTCACCGTCTCCGTGACACCCAGGGACATGTAATCCTACAGCTCCCACCCCACTCTGCTCCCTCACAGGGTCACCGTCTCTGTGACTCGATAGAGGCACGATTGGGCCTCTATCCTCAGTGCTGATATCGTCCCACTTTGCTGTCTCTGTAACTCCCAGTTGTGTTAGCCTCAAGCTCCTGCTTCAAGTTGCTCTCTCACATGGTCACCCCCTCTGTGAGATGGTGCTGATTTCGAGCCTCCTGCTCTGCTGTTTCTCCAACTCCAAATCCCAGTCGGCCTCGATCCTCGCTGATGATTTATATTCTCGCGCTCTGTGCTGCTTTCTCTCAGATTCTCTCCCTTTGTGACTCGCAGGTAATGGTAGGCCTCAAGCCTCAGCTGAGATTTATAACATCCCATTCCACACTGCTCCCTCACAGGATCACCGCTGTGCATGGAAGACAGAGGGAGAGAGGAGGATAAGAGTGCACAGATGGTGTTGCAGTGATTGAGCGAGCTGTATGGGACGGAACACTTTATCTGGGGAGGTAGGCAGACCTGCAGTGTCTAAAGCAGTTTACTGGAAGATACAGGGAGAGTTGCAGGCACTGAGGGAGGCAAAGGAAATAGAGAGATGGTGACGGAACCTTGTAGAGTGTAAAGGGCTTTTTGTGAGCTGCTTACAGAGATGTGTAGACTTCAACAAATGCAAATTGACAGCCAGGAAGTGTTGTGTGGTACTGGAGTCTGTTGGATGTTACAGAGTTAGAAGACTCGCAGTAACTGCGGGGTTGCAGATGTTTGAAGCACTCGTGGTGTTCAGGAACACTCAGGACATAAGGAGGTACAGAGATGGGAGCATTCCAAATAGTGGGATTGCTGGGCCTGGAAGAGCTAATATGGATAAGGAGGATGAAAAGTACCAATTTAACACAACCAGCCGCTGTAATTCACAGAGATTTAAGGAAGGGGACCTGTGCTGTCATTGAATACAGTTATATGGAGTGTTACAGATACTGAGGGGTTACAAATTTAGAACGGAAGAGGTTATAGGTGATCAGAAGTTTAAACAAGAATACAGAAATTTGAGAGATCACTAACACAGATGGGAATGGAGGTGGTGAGACATTCTGATGAACAAAGACTGTTGTTGGCAGAGGAGGATGCCACATACACAGGAAGAGCTGCATTGTCTGTCTGCAGTTACAGACGTGATGAATGTTGTAGTGCCTGCGGGAGGGGACACAGATAACAACAGTTCCAATGGCTGGTGCAGTGGCTCAGGAATGCAGCTCATCACCACCTTCTCAGGAATAACTGCAAATCAACAAAACATCCAGCAATACTCATGACCACGAGGGAATAAATAAATAAATAATCTACAAGTAGCACTGAGGTCACTCAGGAAGGCCCTTTCAGCAGCATTTCACAAACGTGGAACAACTATTATCTGGAAGGACAGGAGTTCCAGGTGCACGGTAACATCAGCATCTCCAAGGTGCCTTCCAAGCCATGCTCCATCCTCCCAGCTCTGTGTCTGTCCCTACACCTAAAGGACTACACTGGGTGAGGAAGGCAGCTCACCACCACCTTCTCCAGGGAATTACAAATGGGAAGGTAATGATGACTGAGCAAGTGATGGCCACATCCCATCAATGAATTTGTACAAGGGAAACTCATGGACTGTTCATGTCCCCTTTGCTTCCTCCACACAACCCACACTCCCATCTCGTTCTGTGTCAGCAACAAACATGGAAGCAGTAGATTTTGTCCATCCATCAAATGCATCGAATCCCTTTGTGAATAGTTAGGGGTCAAGCACTAATCCATTTATTCACGCTTAGTTTTCGGTTTAAGAATTATCCATGCCAGCACATTCACTCCAATCCCACATTTGCCAATATTGCTTATACACCTCCTCAGTGGGACCGTGTTGAAAGGTTTCTGAAAATCCCAGCATACCATTCCTCCCTTTTATCTACTCTGCTTGTTCACAGCCAGACAGGAAAACAAATCCAGCAGGGTTTGTGAATGAAATTTCAGTTTCAGAACAACATGCTTGGCATGGATAGAGGATTGGCTGATTAGCAGAAGACAGGGTAGGTATAAAGAGGTCGTTTTCACGATGGGAACTGGTGATGAGGGGAATTCAGCAGAGGTCAGTGTTAGGGCCACGCTGTACATGTTATACATTAACAGTCTAGACAAAGGATGTGAGGGTGTACAAGGATTAGTTTTAGAAGAAAGAGCCAGGATGAAATGTTTGTCATATGAGAAGCAGGTGAAGTCTCTGGGTCTGTACTTGATGAAGTTTCAGAGGCGGCGGTGGCAGGATCTCATTCAAACTTACAGAACACTGAGGGACCTGGATGGAATGGACGGGGCTGGGGAGATGGTTTCACTAGGCAGATAGACAAGGGGCCAAGGGCACAGGTTCAGAGTGAAGAAAGGAACCTTTAGAATGGACACCTGGAGGAATTTATTCAGCCAGAGGGTGATGAATCTGTGAAACAGTACCTGCTGTAGGGAGGGTTATAGACGAGGATGGCATTTACTCAGATACGGCTACAAGAACTGGAGAAGGCTATGGAGATGATAAGATGGATGGAGATACTCGAGGAGCTAACATTGACAGGGTGGGTGATAGTAATGGGAGAATGTTACACAGATAGTCAGTCTTGTAGGAACTGGATTGGGAGAGTCACAGACATTGGACTGGGTTCTACAGATTGAGAGTAATGCAGGGACCTGAGAGGACTACACAGATAGGGAGGATTGTGGGCTGTCCACATTTTGAGAGGGTTTCAGGTTACACCAATAAGGAGGGATGTTGGAACTGTCGGAGTTTACAGAGACTGGGATGTTTAATTGTTAAAGGGATATTTTTAGGGTCAGTTATATGGAACGCAGAGGGAGAGTTTAGATTTTATTAGATTCCCTATATTATGGAAATGGCACTTCGGCCCAACAAGTCCACACCAACTCTCCAAAGAGTAATCCACCCAGACCCATTTTCTTCTGAATGATGCACCTAACATTCTGGGCAGTTTAGAATGGCCAATTCACCTGACCTGCACATCTTTGGTCTGTGGTAGGAAAATGGGGCACCTGGGGGAAACCCATGCAGACACAGAGAGAATGCGTTAACTCCATGCAGACAGTCCCCCAAGACTGGAATCGAACCTGGGTCTCTGAAGCAGCAGTGCGCACCACTGAACCGCCATGCCACCCTAAACTGCAGAGCTACACAAAGAGACTGTGTTTGAGGTGCAGGGAGGAGCACACAGGGATGGGGAGTGTTGTTTCCGCTGGAAAAGGGTCTGGAGTTATTTACACAGATAAGAAGGTCGGTAGGCATGGGAGATAGTTACAGAGGTCGTGTAGTGCTGTAGGCCAGGAGACAGGAATGGGATCGGGCCTGCAGACGTTTACAGTGATATCATGTTCTCTTCGGGTTTGAGGAAGGTACATAGGGGAGTATTTTGGTCCAGGCTGGAGGATTTTACAGAGACAGGATAGACTGCAGTTATTGTGGAAAACCACAGAAATATAGATTATTGTACTGACTGCAGGATGAGATTATTGAGATGGGCATGTTATCGAGACTGGAGCAATTTACAAATATGGAGAGTCGTCAGCATTGGAGTAGATTTCAAATATACAGCAGGATAATGGCCGGGGTGAAGGTTACAGAAATAGGAACTTTTCTGGCAATTACAACCATTCGAGACACTGGTGCAGATGAGATGGACCAAAAGGTGTGTTTCCTTGCTGTATTATTCTATCACATGACAAGAGAACGAATGAGAGCGGGGATACGGAACAGAAAGATCCCAGGTTTCAATACTACTTTCTTAAGGGAGGCCTTCTTTCCCCTCTGTTGTCCTGATGCTTACTAAGACAGCACAGGCCTGGATTGATAAATGTGGACTACCTATATTGTCATAGGAAGGCTCATAACTGCAGTGATGAACGTTAACAAGAGAGTGGAGATTGAGCCTTGGACCTTCATGCTCTGTGTTGACCCTTCAGCACTGTATCTGTGTCATGTCTTCCAGACCAAACTTCGATCAAAATTCGCTCTGCTCTGTTCACTGTGAGTGATCTTACCTCAATGCAGGATTTATTGAAGACTCCAGATCTCCCTGCCCTCTGGCTGACCAACTGTGTTCAATGAGATGATGGATGAAACACCCAGCAGTTGGGATGTTTAATGAGTCAGGAACGTCCTGAATATATGCAGGAGACGGAGAAATAGACAGAATGGGAAATTAGACTGATACAGTGAGGGTTACACGTGGAGAATGACACTGAGTCCCACAGAGATCTGTAAAAACCCAGACTCCATCCCTGACCTGCGCGGTCTTCTTGGAGTTCTGTTGGCTCAGGATCTGGAGTAACTACAAAAGCTGCAGTCACCGGCAGCAATTAGACCCTCACAGTAACAGATATTACATGGAGAGATACTGTGTGATATCACCAGAGTGCTGGATGGTGTCAGGATCAAACCACGATCAAGAAGAAGGGGTTTGATTCATGGTGCACTGAGATCAGTGCTCAGGGATGAGGGAGCTATCAGTGGGCCAGGCGATGGTCTAACATTAATCTCAGTAGCCACTAGCCTGTTCATCCAGAATTTACTGCCGGTGGCAGGGAAAAGCATCTGAATGCTCAATATCCATTCAGGAAGGAAATCAGTGATAGGCAGCTGGTCTAACCTACACATGACTCCAGACCCAAAGCAATGAAATTGACTTTAAACTGCCCTTGATATTAGTCCAGCAAGGCACCCAGCTCAAGGGCAGCTCGGGGGTGGGCATGAAATGCTGGTCAGCCAGAGACAGTAATATCCCACGAGTGAATTAAAACAACATCGTTGGGACCAGTGTCCTTGTCAATCATGTTGGTAGGTTTATGGACAGAGCTTTAAGCTCATATGGAGGATGCAGGGACAGGTTTCAGGTGAAAGGAGCTTTCCAAATCCAAAGGGGAAAGGTGACGCATTGGAACAGCATGGGGATGTGGCTGAAGACAAGCAGAAAGGAACAGAAAGGGACAGAGTTTAACTAAAACTGTACATCAGTGAATTGGTTTGTGACAGCACATTGTGGGAAAGAATAAATTACATATTTTTTTGGAATTGCCAAAGTATCTGCAATAAGATAATAGACTTGTGGCAGAGATAAATGGGATTTAGTCAGCAGAGAGATATGGTTACAGGGTGAACAAATGGTGGAACATAAATATTCAATGGTACCTAATCTTGTGGGATCTCGGGCAGAATAGGAGTACAGGATGGGTAACCCTGACAGTAATCAATAACAAGGGCATTACAGAGAAAGCATTTGGCCTCAGACGATGTGGCTGAATCAGCGTGAATGTGAATTCTGGGTCCCATGTGTCACAAACACAAGCAGAAGAACTTTTCTTTTTAGGCCGCCTAGCAGCATTTCATTGTTCCTCCCTGTATTAAACAGGAATTCATTGGAATTTGTAACAAAGGCATTATGATAACTTTGGGAGACTTCAGTCTTTGCATGATCCGGGACAGTCACACTGACAATAGGGATATTAGCCGAGGTCCTCTTCGAATGTGTTTTGTCAGCGTATCTTTGAATGACATATTGTGCAGATGGCTCGGGATGTCACTATCTCAGATTGACAGTTGAGTGATGAAGCTGAGTGAAGGTGTGATGCAACACTTGATCCTCCAGGAGATTGCAATATAGTGGAATTCAAAAAGGTTATCAAGTTTTCAAGGGACCGTAAAGCACACCCGAGCATCAGAACCAAAGCCAATTACATGAGGTTGAGAGGAGAACTGACCAAGATAAACAGGGGAAACAGACTGAAATGTCAGGCTGTAAAGGAACAGTGAAAAACAATTACAGTCATAGAGTGATAGAGATGTACAGCAGAGAAACAGACCCCTCTGTCCAATTCGTCCACGCCAACCAGATATCATCACCATTCTAGTTTCATTTACTGGCACTTATCCCATTAAACCCTTCCTATTCATACACCCATCCAGATGCCTTTTAGATGTTGTAATTTTACTAGCCTCCACCACTTCCTCTGGCAGTTTATTCCATACACACAACACCCTTAGCGTGAAAAAGTTGCCCCTTCGGTCCCTTTCAAATCTTTCACCTCTCAGCTCTGAACTTATGCCCTCTAGTTCGGGACTCCCCCATCCCAGGGAAACGACCTTGTCTGTTTATCCTATCCATGCCCCTCCTGACTTACAAATCTCTATAAGCTCACCCCTAAGCCTCTGACACTCCAGGGAAAACAGCTCCAACCTGTTCAGCCTCTCCCTGTAGCTCAAATCCTCCAACCCTGGCAACATCCTTGTAAATCTTTTCTGAACCCTTTGAAGTTTCACAACATTCTTCCAATAAGAATGAGACCAGAATTGCACGCAATATTCCAACAGGGGCCTAACCAATGTCCTGTACAGTCGCAACATGACCTACCAACACTTACACTCGAAACTCTGACCAAGAAAGGAAAGCATACCAAATGCCTTCTTCACTATCCTTTTTGCCTGCGACTCCACTGTCAAGGAACTATGAACCTGCACTCCAGGTCTCTTTGTTCAGCAACACCCTAAGACCTTACCATTCAGTGTACAAGTCCTGTGAGGATTAGCTTTTCCAAAATGAAGTACCTCACATTTATCTAAATTAATCTCCATTGGCTCCTCTGATAAACAGGAGACAGTGAGGTCTGCAGATGCTGGAGATCAGAGTCTGTTGGTGGAAAAGCACAGGTCAGGCAGCATTCGAGGAGCAGGAAAGCCGTCGTTTCGGGCTGGAGCCCTGCATCAGGAATGAGGCTGGAAGCCTCGGGTGTGGAGAGATAAGTGGGAGGGGGTGGGGCTGGGGAAACGTAGCTCAGAGTGCAGTAGGTGGTTGGAAATGGGGGTAAGAGTGTGACGTCAGAGAAGAGTGGAGAGCGGATTGGTGGGAAGCACAATGACAGGTGGAACAGATCATGAGGGCGGTGCTGAGCTGGAAGGTTGGAACTGGTGTAAGGAGGGGAAGCAAAAATGAGGAAACTGGTGAAGTCCACATTGATGCCATGGGGTTGAAGGGTGCCAAGGCAAAAGAAAAGACGTTCTTCCTCCAGGCGTCGGGTGGTGAGGGACTGGTGGTGGAGGAGACCCAGGACCTACATGCTCTCGGCTGAGTGGGAGGGGGAGTTGAAATGTTTGGCAACAGGGCGGTGGGTTGATCTTCAGGTGTCCTGGAGGTGTTTTGTAAAGCGCGCTGTGAGAAGGCGATCTGTCTCCTCATCACCTCGGCACTGGGGACACGGGACACCTCCTCTCACGGCACTTTAGAGAACATCTCCGGACACCTGCACCAATCAACCCCTCCGCCCTCTTGGGCAGGATTCAAACCTGTGTGGGCAAGCCCCAATGGATTTCTAACCCATCGCCTAAACCACTCGATGACGACTATATGCTTACAGTGGTTGCAGAGCTAAGGAGGATTGTAGGGACTGGAAGAGGTTTCACAGTTTGAGTGCAGTGGCGATTGGAGGAAAATACCAAAATAAGGAGGATTTAAGGTAGGTGACGGGTTTAGACAGAGGATCTGGATCAGTGGAGGCTCAGCGGGCTGAAAAGCCTGTTCCCGTGCTGTGCTTTTCTTTGTTCTTTGAATGGTCTGCAGGTTAGATTAATCTTAGAGTAGGATAAAAGCTTGGCACAACATTGAGGGCTGAAGGGCCTGTGCTGTGCTGTACTGTGATGTGTTCTAAATAGGGAGGGTTACAATGGCAGGAAGGGGTTTCAGGAGGCTGGAGAGGATGGGATCTGAATGAACAGATACATTAGGAAGGCTTTACTAGGATTGTCCGAGGTAACAGAGACAGTAATGGTCTGATCTGGAGAAGACGACCCAGACTGGGAGGGTGTGGGGACTGGACGTGGTTTCACAGGGAATGAGAACCATAGAGCCACAGGGTGGTACAGCAATGTGCAGGGCCTGCAGGAGTTCATGCTAATGGGGAGGTTGGGAGGGATGGAGCAGTTTACATGGAGAAGGAAGTTGGCAGGATGGAGTGGTTTACACAGACAGGGAGGGTTTTCAGTGAATGGAGCAGATGACAGAGATAAAGTGGGTTGTATAAACTGGAGGACCAAACAGAGATATGGAGGATAGACGTGACTGAAGATGTTTATAGATATAGGAACGTTTACTTCTGCAGATTATTTAGATGTGGAGGGTGTAGTGTCTGATAGATTTTCCAGAAGGGAAGTAATTTTGGTTGGAGACAGTTTCACAGATAAGGAAGCATTAGTAACCTCCTCCAGTTTGGTCAAAGTGGGAAGGGTTGTAGGGGAGGGTGACGTTTACACAGGTAGGGGCGTAAGAGCTGGCGTAGGTTATGGAGATGAGTAAATGGATGGAGATATAGGAGGAGTTTACATTAAAAGGGTGGGTGTTATCGATGGGATGATGTTACACAGATAGTGAGTCTGGAACTGGATCGGGAGAGTTACAGGCTTTCAGTGGGTTCGACAGATAGAGAGTACTGCAGGGACCTGAAACGATTGTCGAGTCTCCACCGAGTGATCGTGTCTTTAGGACTGGAAGAGGTTACGTAGATACGGAAACATCGAAGACAGTGTATGTTTTTTTTTTCCATGAACAGAGCCTCAATATCCCTCATGAACCAGGGATCCCTAAACCTGCCAGGTTTTCCCATCACTCGAACAGGTACATATTGGATTCTTGAGATCACATTTTTAAAAGCCTCCCATTTGCCAGTCATTCCTTTTCCTTCAAACAGACTGACCCAGTGGATGTGGAGGAGCCGGTGTTGGACTGGGATGGGCAACGTTAAAAATCACACAACACCAGCTTACAGTCCAGCAGGTTTATTTGGAAGCACTGGGTTTCGAAGTGCTGCACCTTCATCAGGTGGTTGTGGAGCACAATCTTCAGACGTGAATTTATAGCAACAGAAATGAAGTGTCATGGAATGTAATATCAAACACATTTAGTTGAAGTTTTCATCTTTCAGAATGATCACCTGGACTTCGAAAGCTAGTGCTTCGAATGAAATCTGTTGGACTATAACCTGGTGTTGTCTGATTTTTAGTTCAGCCAATCGACCTCTGCTTGATCCTGCCAAATAGCCCCCAAATTGGCCCTACTCCAGTTTAAGAACTTAATCTGAGGACCTGTCTGAACTTTTTCAATAACAATGTTAAAACTAAGACAATTGTGGTTACTGGACCAAAAGTGCTCTCCGACTGACACTTCAGTCACTTGCCTGACTTTGTTTCCTGAGATGAGGTCTAGTGTTGCACCCGCCTGAGTAGAGTGGGGCTGTCTATATGTTGATCTCATAAACTTTATTGGACACATTTGACAAATACCACCCCATACGGGCCTTTTACACTCTGGGTGGTCCAGTCAATACAGGAGATGTTAAAATCTCCAACCAATACTCTCCTATTATTTCGAGAGGTACCTGCAACCTCTCTCTCCTCATCTGCTCCTCTGGTACCCGCTGGCTATTTGGGGGCCCAGAACACGATCCCCACAGACTGACCATCCAATTTTTGTTTCTAACTTCTTACCATATGACTTCATTGGATCACCCCAAAAGAGTATCCTCTCTAAGCACTGTTGTTCTGCCCTCGCTTATCAAAAGGACAAATCCCCGTCCTCACTTACTTGTCCTTCTGTAGCTGCAGCTTCTGTATCCTGGAACACTGAGCTGCCAGTCCTGCCCTTCTCTCAGCCGGGTTTCTGCAGCCACACAGCCTCAGTCTCCAGAGCCAATCCATGCTCTGAGCTCGTCTGCCTTATCAGTCAGGGCTAGTGCGTTGAAATAAATGCACGCTAAACCAGAAGTCTTTTCCGTCCCTTGACTGTGCCCCTGGAAATGCTGCTTAGGAAACTTGCTCTCAAAGGCTGATGCATTTTTCCTTGTCTGGTCAATGGTATCTCTCTTATTCAGAGTCCAAATCCCCTGCGAAACGTGTTTAAATCCTCCCCGCTGAACACTAGCAAATCTCCTCCCAGGAACACTGGTGCCCCTCTGGTTCAAGTCAAACACGCCCCCCCTCCCTTGTTCAGGTCACCTCTACACCAGAAGAGATCCCAATGATCCAAGAACTAAAAACTCTGCCCCTCCACCAGCTCCTCAGCCACATATCCATCTGGCTGATCTATTTCTACCCTCAATGGCATGTGGCACTGGGAGTAATCTGGAGATCACAAACCTTGATGTCCTGCTTTTTAACTCTTTTCCGTACTCCCTGTACATATTTCACAGGATCCCAACTCTTTGACTAACTGTGCCATGTGGACTGATGTGCACAATGACCTCTGGCTACTCATCCTCGCTTTCAGAATGTTCAGTAACCGCTCAGAGACACCCTTGAACCTGGTACCCGGGAGGCAGCACACCATCCTGGGGTCACTTTTGCAGCCGCACAGCGTCCTGTCTGTCCGCCTCACAACTGAGTCTCCTATCGGTATTACTATCATTAGAGAGGATCTGGCAAATAGAGACTGAGAGGACTATGTGCAGTTGGGTCTATATTTGGAAAGAAAGAGTAAGCTAAAGTGATACAGTGAGAATTCAGGGTGAGTGTGTTCATGCCGAGGGAATAGTAAAGGCAGCAAGTAGTTTGATAAAGAAAATACAGTGTAATAAACACGGGTGAAGCCATTCAAAAGTATAGGGAGTGCAAGGGGGCTCCATGAAAATGAAGGACAAACAATGGTCATTAAATATCCTTGGTAGATAGTGTTAAGGAAAAGCCACAGGTATTTTAGCAATATAGTTAGAATAAGATAATTACTGGGGAAACAGTGGGGTCTGTTAGAAACTAAAGGGACAATCTGTGCATGGAGCCAGAGGAAATAGGTGAGGTCTTCAATGAATACTTCCCATCTGTATTCACACAGGACAAAGACATTGTAGCCGGGGATTTCAGTTGGGATTGTGAGGTTCTCGAACATGGTAAGATCAATAAGGCGGAAGTATCAATTTTTTTCACATGCATAAAGTTGGAGAAATCCCCAGTGCCCAATGAAATGTATCTCAGACTGTTATGGGAGGGAAGGGAGGAGATTGCTAGGACCCTGGCGGATATATTTAATACTTTGGTGGCCACAGGTAAAGTGCTGAATGACTTAAGGACAGCTAATGTGGTTCCTTTGTTCAGGCAGGGCAGCAGGGATAGGCCAGGTAATTACAGAGCAGATAGTCTGACAGCAGAGGCAGGGAAATTATTGGACACAATTCTGAGGGACAGAATGAATCAACATTTGAAAAGGCATGGATCGATTAGGGATACTCATCACGGATTTGATAGAGCAAGATCCTCTCCCAAATATAGCTTAGATTTTTATTTGAAATTAGGATTGAGGATGTTGATGAGGGCAGTGCAGAAGATGTGGGTTGCATGGAGTTCATTAAGGCATATGACAAGGTCCCTCATGAAACGCTAGTCCAACAGACCAATGGGATACAAGGCAATTTGACAACCTGGATCCACAACGGTGGAGGGTTGGTTTTGTGTTTGAAATTCTTTCACCAGTGGGTGTACCACAGGGGTCTGTACATTGCTGTTTATTATAGAACATAGAAACGTACAGCACAGAACAGGCCCTTTGGCCCACGATGTTGTGCCGAGTCTTAATCAGAATGTAAAATATAGTAACTTAACCTACGGACCCCTTAACTCACTGCTATCCATGTGCATGTCCAGCAGTTGCTTAAATGTCCCCAATGACTTTGCTTCCACCACCACAGCTGGCAATGCATTCCATGCACTCAACTCTCTGCGTAAAGAACCTACCTCTGATGTCTCCTTGAGACCTTCCTCCTCATATCTTCAAACTATGACTTCTCATACCAGTCAATCCTGCCCTGGGGAAAAGTCTCTGGCTATTGACTCTATCTATTCCTCTCATTATTTTGAACAGTATTATGTACATTATAACTCGATGTGAAAGCACAAGGTATCATTTGTCGGTTTGCAGATGACATTAAAGGTGAGGGTGTTGTCCACAGTGAGGGGGTCTGAAGGTTAAGAACAGAACAGGAGGTGAGAGAGATGGGGTATTGGAGTTTCTGGTCAGTGAAAACATTCCAGCAGTAATTAGATAGGGTATTCCTGGGGATCGCCCAGTGAATCTATAATAGTGCAACGGAGAAATGAGCCTGGGTCATCAGTTTGATATGACTGTAATACAGGCCCCCAACAGTCAGCGGGAATTTGAGCAGCAAATATGACGGGAGATCTCAGAGATCTGTAAGAATGATAGGGTTGGAATGGTCGGGAATTTTAATTTTCCAAATCTAGACTCAGACTGCTAGATTGTTCACAGCTTGTTTGAGAGGAATTTGTTAGACATGTACAAGAAAACTGTTCCAGTCAATATGTAAATGGTCAGACTGCAGGAAGAGGTAAAACCTGACCTCGCCTTGGTAAGAAAAGTAGGGAAAGGGACTGAGTTGTTAGTGGGTCCACACTTTGGCAAAGTGATCACAATCGTATTGGTTTGAAAATAGCGATGGAAAAGGACAAACTTGGTCCACAAGTTAAAGATCAAAAACTGGCCTTTCCTCAATCCAGATCGTAATAATAAAGAGCTTTTAACAATTGACCGTGGAGGCTATGTGCAGGTAAAGGGACGTCAGGCAGATGGGAAGCTTTCGAAAGGGAGTTAAAATGAGAGTTCAGAGCCAGCATATTCCTCTTAGTGTGAATGACAATGCTGACATAAGTAGGAAACTCTGGATGAATGGGGGTATTCAGGTCCTGGTCAACATAAAGGGGGCACATGTCACATATAGGCAGCTGGATTAAGGGAATCCATTAAAGAACATTGTGGGTGGAGTAATTCACTTAAGAGGGAAATCAGGAAGGACCAATGGGGACTACAAAAAGGGTTGGCAGATCAGGCTGAGGAAAATCCAAAGAGATTCTACAAGTACATTAACAACAGAAGATTAACTGGGGGCAGAGTATGGCTCCATGAAGATGAATGGGGCCATCCAACTGTGGAACCACAGGAGATGGGTGAGATCCTAAACGAAAATATCATGTTTGAACTTGCTGTGGATTAAGACAGGGGATGTCAGGGAAATAAACAGTGATGTCTTCACAATACTCCACATAGCAGGAGGTACTGGAGGTTTTTAAATGCATATGAGGGAGATAAGTCCCTGGGGGCTAATCAAGTACATCCCAGGATATTGTGTGAAGCTCAGGAAGAAATTGTGGGTCCCATAAAGTGATTTTTCTATCACTGACAGCCACGGGTGGTGAGCATGGAGCCTGGAGGGTGACTAATGTTGTGCCAGTATTTAAGGAAGTCTGCGAGGGAAAGCCAGGTACATAAACACCAAGTAGCTTGATGTCAGTGGTGCATACATTGTTGGAAGCGATTCTGCAGGACAGGAGTTACATGCATTTGCAACGGCAAGGATTGATTAGGGATAATCAGCACAGCTTTGGAACGCTGCATACAATTCTGATGGTCCTGATCTGGGAGGCGTTTCCTGTAACTGTAAATGGAGCAAAGATTGACGAAGATGTTACTGATCCTGGAGGATGTTACAGAATCGGAGAGGCTGGATAAGCTGGAAAGCAACATGGGGGATAATGAGATAGATTTGACAGATAATGCAAATAATTTTCTATAGCATACAACTACAAAAAAGCAACTGGAGAGACACTAGGGCTCCTCAAAGATCAGTGAGGCCATCCAAGTGTCGAACCACAGGAGATGGGCGAGGGCCTGAATGAGCATTTCATGTCAGAACGTGCTATGGACAAAGACAAGGGAATAAAGGGAAAGAAACAGTGATGGCTTGTAAAGAGTCCCCATTACAGAGGAGGTGGTGCTTGAGGTCTCCGAACACAAAAGGTAGAGAAAGCCTTAGCTTCTGAACAAGTGTATCCCAGAACATTGTGGCCAAGTAGTAGCAGGAACACGAGCAGAAATATTTAAATCATTGTCCTTCGCATTCCACAGGGGGTAGGTGGCTGAGGGGTGACCTTATAAAGATTTAGAAAACCATGAGGGGGACAGGTAAGTTGATTAACCAACGTCTTTAAACCAGGGTAGTGGGGTCCATAACTAGATGGGATTGAACTGCAGAAAGAAAAGGTTTTAGCAATTCTGGAAAGTGCGAAAATAGGTAAGTCCCCTGCGCTGGATAGGATTGATCCTTGGATATTATGGGAAGTCAGGAAGGAGATTGCCGAAACTTTGGCTTTGATCATTATGACATCATTGTCTACAGAAAGCTGGAGGATAGCAAATGTTGCCCCCTTGACAAAGAAGGGAAGTAGAGACAACCCTGGGTAATTATAGACCTGTGAGCCTTACATCGATTCTAGGTAAAGTGTTGGAAAGGCTTGCAAAAGAGGCTAGCATTTATAATCATCTGGAGAAAAATAAGTTGCTGAGGGATAGCCAGCACGGTTTTGTGAAGGGTAGGTCATGTCTCACAACCTTATTGACGTATTTGAGAAGGTGATCAAATAGGTGGATGTGGGTAAAGCCGATCTTGGTAGTGCAGACGAACAGAGACATCACTGTGTCCGTGTACATAATCGTTGAAAGTTGCCACCCATGTTGATAGGATTGTTGAGAAGGCATTCAGCGTGTGAGCTTTTAGTGGAACAGGGATTGAGTTTCGGAACCATGAGATAATCCTGCAGCTGTACAAAACTCTGGTTCGGCCACATTGGGAGTGTTGCCTATGGTCCAGGTCACCGCTTTCCAGGAAGGATGTGAAAGATTAGAAAAGGGTTCAGAGGAGTCTTACTAAGATTTTACCGAGTCTGGAGTGAAGGTCTTATGAGGAAGGCTGAGGGACTTAAATCTGTTTTTGTTCGAGAGAAGACGTTTGAGGCCAATAAATTGAGACATATAAGATAATCAGAGAGTTAGATGGGTTGGACAGTGAGAGCCTTTTCCTTCAGATGGCGATGCCGAGAACGAGGGCAGAGTGCTTTAAATTGAGGTAGATACTAATATTACTAAATACATATGGGACAGATGCCAGTGGTAGGTTCTTTACTCAGAATAATCTGGTCATGGAATGCATGGCCTGCAACAGTAGTGGACTCACCAACTTTAAGGGCATTTAAACGGACATTGGATAGGCATATGGATGAGAATGGACTAGTGTTGGCTACTTGGGCTTCAGATTGGTTCCACAGGTTGGTGTAACATCGAGAGTCGAAAGGCCAGTACGGCACAGTCATGTTCTGTGTTCTAGAGGGGATAAGTATGAGATGGGAGATGAAAGACTTAGATGGCACAGTGGTTAGCACTGCTGCCTCACAGCGCCAGGGATCTGGGTTCAATTCCCGCCTCAGGTGACTGACTGTGTGGAGTTTGCATGTTCTCCCCGTGTCTGCGTGGGTTTCCTCCGGTGCTCCGGTTTCCTCCCACAGTCCAAAGATGTGCGGGTCAGGTGAATTGGCCATGCTAATTGCCCGTAGTGTTAGTTAAGGGGTATGGGTGGGTTGCGCTTCGGCGGGTCGGTGTGGGCTTGTTGGGCCGAAGGGCCTGTTTCCACACTGTAAGTAATCTATCTATAAAATGGCATTGGAAGAGAACATTTTTCACACAGAGGATGGTGCAGGCATGGAATGAGCTTCCAGGGTAAGTGGGAGAGAAAAGTACAATAACAACATGTAAAAGACATGAGGGTAGGTACATGGAGAGGAGAAGGTTTGAAGGGATGGGGATCAAATGCAGGGAAATGTGACTTGTTCATGGACTCTGGTCAGCATGGATGAGTTGGATCGAAGGAACCGTTTCTGTGCTGCATGGCTCTATCTCCAGCTAATGGAGGAGGAGAAGACCAAGATAAGGCACGTGATAGACACTGAAGCAAGATACAGCGATAGGGATGGTAGTCTGGAATGCAGTACATTTCAAATATATGGAGGGGCTATCGGGAAGAAAGGAGGTTACAGAGACAGGAACTGTTATAGGAGTTACAAATTATTGAAGACACTAGTCACTATGACATGCCATAGATACATTGTTGCAGCCTAGTGAGTCTTAGTACAACAGAACGTACAATAGGTGTGGGCATTGAGCCTGGGGTGTGTCGTACTGTGCTCCCCCTTCAACACTGTGTCTATGTCATGTCTTGTTAGCCCATGTATGGAGCCCTCTCATTGCTCCCTGCTCTGTGCATTGTGAGTGACCTGACGTCACTGCAGGGTTTATTGAAGGCTCCAGATCTCCCTGCCCTTTGTCTCTCTCTGGCTGACCAAACATCTTCAATGAGGTGATGGACGAGACACCCAGCAGCTTGGAAGCCTACTGAGTCAGGAAAGTGCTGAGTACCTACAGGAGAGAGAGAAATAGACAGAATGGAAAATTCGACAGATGCACTGAGAGGTACACATGGATAATAGCACTAAGTCACACAGATATCTGGAATATCACAGTCTCCATCCCTGGCCTGTGCTGTTGTGTCTCTCTGGAGTGGAAACTTCAATTTGCTCAGGATCTGGAGTAGCTGCAATAGTGAGAGACACTGACAGAGACTACAAGTAGACCCAGGCAGTGAGGGATACCACATGGAGCGATACTGAGTGCTATCACCAGACTGCTGGAAGATGTCACTATCAAACAATTGTGTCAGAAGAACGGGTCTTGCCTCATTGTGCTCTGGTATAACTGGTCAGGAATGAGCAACCTGTGAGCAGGTGAAGTGATGGCCTCGTGGTATTATTGCTAGAACATGTATCCAAAACCTCAGCTAAATGTTCAGGGGAGACAGGTTTGAATCCCACCATCAGAAGTCGGAAATTTTAAATCAATAATTTAAAAAAACTTACTATTAACAATTCATGAATAAGTATGAAACCATTGCTGATGTCCAAAATAATCTTTGTTCATCAAAAAGACACTGGTCCTTTCAAGAAGGACATCTGCCCATCCTCAGGTGGTCTACATGATATACCCACAGCAAAGTGTTTGCCTCTCAATTACTCTCTGAAATGGCCGAGCAAGCTACTCAGCTCAAAGACATCTGGAGTTGGGGGTGGGGGGGGGGGGGGGCGCGGGGTGTTGTTTCAAGAAAGGCTGGTCATCCAGAGACACCCATATCCCACAAGTAAATAAAACCAATCCCATGGCACTGGGACCCAATAGAAACATGATGATAACAGAATCCTGGACATCATGTTAGTGGGTTTATGGACAGAGCTTTAGACTGCCAGAGAGGATGCAGGGACAGGATTCAAGTGAAAGGAGCTTTCCAAATGCAAAGAGAAAAAGTGAAGCATCAGAACAGCATGGGAATGTGACTGAAGACAAGCAGAAGGGAGTAGGATGGAAAAAGTTGAACTGAAACTGTACCTCAGTGAATAGGTTTGTGACAGAAGATTATGGGAAAGTGTAAATTATGTTTTTTTTGGAATGGACAAAGCATCTTCAAGAAGGTATATGGATTTGTGACACATAGACAAATGGGATTTAGACTCTAGAGAGATATGGTTAAAGGACGAACAAAAGGTACGAACATAAATATTCAATTTTTCACAATCGTGCGGGGTCCAAGTTAGAATGGGAAAGGACGGTTGGGTAACGCTGACAAAAATGGGTAACAAAGGCATTATAGAGAAAGCATTTGGCCTCAGATCATAAGTAGAGTCAGTCTGAATGTAAATTCTGGCTACTACTTGCCAAGGACACAAGCAGCCTAACAGTTTTAGTCACCAAACAGCATTTCATTGAATTATCACTGCATTAAACAGGAACGCATTGGAATTTTTAACAAAGGCATTGTGATCATTTTGGGAAACTTCAATAGTCACATAATCTGGGACAATCACACTGACAAGAGTGATATTGGAAGAGCAGTTCAGAGAACTTTTTTTTCCCCTCAGTGTTTCTTTGAATAACACATTGTGCAACTGGCGAGGGACGTAACTGTCTCAGAGTGACCGCTGTGCGATGAAACTAAGTGAATGAGTAATGTCACACTGAGAGATCCTCCGGGAAATTGGGATAAAATGACATTTAATTAATTATAAAGCTTTAATGTGAATCACAGAATGGACAAGATACAACTGGAAACAAATTTGCCCATTTACATGGGTTTGAGAGGAGAACTGACCAAGTGTTAACAGGATGAACAGACTGAAATGTGTGTCTGTAAGCGAACAGTTGAAAACAGTTGAAGAACGGTGTAAAACACTCAACAAAAGGACATTCCATTGAAACAGTCAAAACCTCAGCAAGAAATTCCCTGCTGTCCCTCACTCAGGGCAAAATGGACCATATTAGATTGTCAGGCTTAGAAGATCAGCAAACGCACGAACAATTCTCTAGCGAGAGAGTGTTTATGCAGTAAGTGTTAGAGGGATTGCGAACTGTCTGCCAGCAGGAGAGGGGCAGTGGGAAAGGGAATAGTTGTCACGGTTTGATGAGATGATAGGAACAGGGAAAGGTGATGATGATCGAGCTGGTGAGAGTGTTACAGAGAGTAGTCAAGGCCTGAACGATGTTACAAAGCCAGTACGAACTGTTGCAGCTGGAGGGGTTTGCAGAGGTAGTGAGGAACATATGTATTTTTATTTGTTCATTCATGAGATGTGAGTGTCATTGCTAATTACCCAGAGGACAGCTCAGAGTCAGCCATATTGCTGTGGGTCTGGAGTCACATGTAGGCCAGACCAGGTTAGAATGTCAGATGTCCTTCCCTAAAGCAGGTAAGTGAACTAGGTGAGTTCTTCCTACTGATCAGGAATGCTTTATGGTGACCCCACTAATGTCCACCACAACATAACATCCCAACTCCTACTCTCAATGCTGTGACCAATGAAGGTAGCCATCCCAAATGCCTGCTTCACCAGCCTGACTACCTGTGACACGATGATCAAAGAACTGTGTACCTGCATCCCTGGGACACTGACTGACAACACGACCCAGTGCCTGAACAGTAACTGTACAAATCCCACCTTGGAGTGTTTCTCCAAAATGGACTACTTCACATTTATCTAATTAAACTCCATCTGCTATCCTTCAGCCCACTATCCCAACAGTACTATTAATCCTGTTTTTTCATAGTTAACCTTCTTCACTGTCTAGTATATCACCAACTTTAGTGCCACCCAAAAAACGTATTTACCAGGAAACTAATATTCTCATCCAAATCAATTATCCAAATGAAAAACAGCAGTGGACTGTTTACACCTCCAGTCAGAATAACAATATGTCTCCAACTGCCCCAGTCTCCTACCGTGAAGTAAATTGTATATCCAGGTGACTAGCTCCTCGTGGATGTCGTATCTTTTCAACTTGATCAGAACGTATTACCCAGTTTACCAATAGGAACGTAGAACATAGAACAGTACAGCACAAGGCCCTTCGGGGCTCAACGTTATGCGGACCTTTTATCATCCTCTAAGATCAAACTAACCTACATACATTTCATTTTACTATCATCCATGTGCCTTTCCAAGAGTCTATTAAATGTCCCTAATGTACCTAACTCTCCTAACACCACTGCAGTAAATTCGATGCACCCATCACACTGTGCTGAACCAAACTCTGAAATCTCCCCTTAACCTTCTTCCAATTACCTTAATATTATACTACCTTGTGATAGCCATTTCTGCCATGGGGAAAAAAAAGGATTTCACTGTTCACTGTCTGTGCCTCATTACTTGTTCACACCTTTACCAGGTCACCCCTCACCCTCCTTCACTCCAATGAGGAAAGCTTTACCTCCCTCAAACTTTCTTCATAAGAAGTGCCTCCAGTCCAGGTAGCATTCATGTAATTTTCCTTTTTACTATCTCTAAAGCTTCCACATCCTTCTTGTAATGAGAGAACCAGAACTGAACTTAATATCTAAGTGTGGTCTAAGCAGTCCTCCATAAGAAAGCCTCACGGCTCTGAAACTCAATCCCCCAGATGAAGAAAGCAAACACAACATACTACTTCTTAACAACTCTATCAGCTTGGGTGGCAACTTTGAGGGATCTATGGACGTGGAACCAAGCATCCCACTGTTACTTTACACTGCCAACAATCCTACTTTTAACCCAATATTCTAAATTCAAGTTACAACCTTCCAAAATGAATCACACTTTTTCAGGTTGAACACTTTCTGCCACCTCTCAGCCCAGCTCCCCATTATGTCAATGCCCCATTGCAACCTACAACAGCCCTCCACACTATCCACGACTCCACCAATATTTATGTCACTGGCAAACTTACTAATCCACTCTTCCACTCCCACATCCAAGTCATTTATAAAAATCACAAAGATCATGGTTCCGGGAACTGATCCCTGCAGAACTTGACTGGTCACCGAGCTCCAGGCTGAATGCTTTCCATCTATCATCACCCTCTGTCTTCTAGGGGCCAGGAATTCTGTATCCAGACAGATAGGTTTCCCTGTATCCCATGCCTCAATACTTTCGGAATGGTTAGAGGTAATGAGGCGTTGTATGAAAAAATGGAGAAGTACTGTGGGGACTGGAGATGGTTACAGTGATATCATGTGCTGAAGAGGCTGGATGGTAGATCAGTAAGGGCTGGATGTTACAGACAGAGTGGGTTGTAGGTGCTGGACAAGATAACAAACATAAGGATTTTTGTAGTGTTGTATCCACTATCCCCAAAACGCTAAGTGTCAAAGTCATTTTGGAAAGAGATAAGGATAGTGCAGAAGTGAAGGTGCCAACTTTGGAGAAGCCCCTAATCATTACAATATCACTGACACTGGGCATTATCATTATCATGAGATAGGATCTGGCAAACACAGACTGAGAGGAACTATTTGCAGTTGGGTTCATATTCGGATAAAGGAAGAAAGTTAAAGTGATACAGTGAGAATTCAGGGCCAGTGTGCTCCCAGAAGAGTGAATGACAAAGGCAGTAACTTCAGTGGATACTGGTCAAGCGATATCGTGAGCTGGATAAAGAAAGTACAGTGCGATGAAAACAGGCGAAGCCTTTCAAAAGTATAGTGCATGCAAGTGGTGGGGGGGGGAGGGGTTCCTTAAAAATGAGGGGCAAAGAATGGGCATGAAATATCCTTGGCAAATACTGTTAAGGAAATGCCCCAAGGTATTTGATCAATACGGTTTGAGGAAGAACAGTACCAGTTAAAGAGCTGCACCTGTTAGAAACCAAAGGGACAGTCTGTGCATGGAGCCAGAGGAAGTAGGTGAGGTCTTTCATGAATACTTCCCATCTGTATTCACACAGGGGAAAGGCACTGTAACCAGGGATTTCCGTTGGGATGCTGAGGTGCTAGAACATGCTAAGACCAATAAGGAGCAAGTATTAAATGTCTTCATAGGCACAAAGGTGGAGAAATTCCTAGCGTCCAATGAAATGTATCCAAAGCTGCTATAGGAGGTAAGGGAGGAGATTGCTGGGGCCCTGGTGGATGAATTTAATACTTTCCTGGCCACAGGTGAAGTGCTGAATGACTGCAGGATAGCTAATGTCGTTCCTTTGTTCAAGAAGGGCAGCAGGGATAGGCCAGATAATTACAGCGCAGATAGTCTGACAGCGGGGAGAGGGAAATTTCTGGGAACAATTCTGAGGATGAATTAACACTTGAAAATGGAGGGATCAACTCGGCTGAGTCATCACGGATTTGGCAGAGGAAGATATTGAGGAGGAAAATGCAGATGGTGTGGTTTACGTGGACTTGAATACGTCCTTTGACATGGTCTCACATGGAAGGCTGGTCCAAAAGATAAGAGCCACTGGGATTCAAGGCAAGTGTGTAGTTTGGATATAAAATTAGTGAATAAACACCTTCATCTTTGATTTCCTTTCACCAGCGGGTGTACCACAGGGATCTGTGCAGGAACCATCGCTGGTTAGTCTGTCGAATAATAACTTCGATGTGAAAGCAAAATAAATTATTTGCAGGTTTGCAGATGACATGAAAGATGAAGACGTTGTTCACAGTGACGGGGGTGGTCTCTCACCACAATCTGATGACGTTCAGATGATAATCTGAGCAGAGTGTAGTTCTGATCAATGAGGTCATACCCTGTGGGAGGTATGATAAGCGAAGGACAGACATAATGAATGGTTGGTCCTTGCGGAGTACTGAGGAACACAGGGACCTGAGTGGACAATTCCAAAGCTCCCTGAAGGTGTCAGCACAGGTGAACCGGGTGGGGAGGCACCTGAACTGGGAGCTGGAGTAGGGACCCATATCCTGTTGGGGCGAATTGTTAGAGTTGCTTGAGAGGATATAATCTAATCTGGCAGGGTTTTGAACCTTAAACAGTCGTAGGGTCAGAAAGAAGATTGATGCTGGTACATGAATTAAAGACAGCAATTTCAACAGACAAGGCAGGCAAGAACATAGCAGGGAATGGGGGAAACCGATGATTAAACTGCATTTATTTCAATGCAAGAGGCCTGACAGCTAAGGAATGTGAAATAGGGCATGGATTGGACCATGGGACTGGGATATTACACTTATTACAGAAACACAGCTGAGGGAGGGGCAGGGCTGGCAGCTCATTGTTTCAAGGTAGAGATGCTACAGGAAACATCAAAGGGGAGGCAAGAGAGGATACAGGGTAGTGGGTTTTCATTGCAAGAATCATTGCAGCAGTACTTAGAGAGGATATTCCAGTGGGATCGCCCAGTGAAATTATGTTAGTGAACAGAGAAATAAGAATGGGTCATCGCTCTGACATTATTGTCCTATTGACCCCGAATAATCCATCACAGACTGAGAAACAAATATTTCAGGAGATCTCACATATCGATCACAACAATAGGGTTGTTATAGTAGGGGTTTTTAAACTTTACAAACTGAGAATGGGGCTGTCAGTGTTCAGTGTTTGCAAGGGAGGAATTTGGTAATTGTGTTCCAGAAAACTCCCAATCAATATGTAAATGGACTGAGAAGAGAAATGGGCAAAACCTGACCTCCCCTTGGGAATCAAAGTAGGGAAAGGGACTGAGATATTAGTAGGAAAACATTTTGCCAAAGTGACCACAGTTCTATTAGTTTGAAAATAGCGATGGAAAAGGACAGGCCTGGTCCACAAGTTCAAGTAATAAAATGGGGCCAGACCAATCTCGATCTTATCAGCCAGAAACTTTCAATAGGTGATTGCAGAGTCTATCTGCAGGGAAATGGAGGTCTGGCAAGTGAGAATATTTTAAGTGAAATAAACTGATTGAGCAGTGCCAGCATGTTGCTGTTTGTGTGCAGCTCAATGCTGACAGCATTTGGAAACACTGGCTTTCTATTGAGGGTCTGGTCAAGGAAAAGGGGCACATGTCAGGTATCGCCAGCTGGATCAAATGAATCCCTGAGGATATACAGGGGCTGTAGGAAATCAGGAATGCAGAAAGGGTGCAGGAAATAGCCTCAGCAGAGAAGGATAAGGAGAATCCAAAAGTGATTGTATAACTATATTAAGAGTAAAAGAGTAACTCGAGACAAAATAATGGCCCTTAAAGATCAATGAGGCAATTGATGTGTGGGACTGCAGGATATTTGTTAAGACCCTAAACACTTCTTTTCACTCCAGAACTTACTGTGGACAAAGACTGGGGAACTCGGGGAACAAGAGTAATATGTTAGACCACAATTGGAGTATTCTGCAATTCCAGTTTCCCTGCTATAGGAAGGATGTTGTGAAACGAGGATGTGCTCAGAAAAGATTGACAAGATGTTGGGGGTTGTTGCTGAATAAGTTGGGGTTACTGTCACTGGAGAATCGGAGACTGAGGGATGACCTGACATAGGTTTATATAAACCATGAGGGGTATGGATTGGGTAAACATTCATGGTCTTTTCCCAGGGGTTGTGTAGGGCATAGGTTTAAGGTTAGAGTGGAAAGGTTTAAAAGGGACTGAAGGGACAGCTTTTTCACGTACATGGTGATGCGTGTATGGAACGAGCTGAGAGAGAAAGTAACGGAGACTGATACCTTTTAAATGTTGTAATTGTATCTGGAATGATATATCAATAACAAGGATTTTGAGGTACATGGGCCAAATGCTGGTAAATGGGATGGATGTATTTAGATTTTCTGGTCAGCATGGATGAGTTCGACCGAAGTCTCTGTTTCCATGCTGTACATCTCTATGGCTTGAAAAGAGGGCATGTTATAGAAGAGGTGGTGCTGGAGGTTTTAAAACACAAAGGTATGGAAAGCCCCAGAACCTGATTAAGTGTTTCACAGGATATTGTGGGATTCTAGGCAAGAAATTGTGGAGGTATTTGTACCATTGACAGCCATGTGAGATGGGCTGGAAGGCTAGACGGTGGCATAGTGGACAGTGAAGGAGGATTTCTAATATTACAAAGGGATCTTGATGATATGGGTGAATGGGCTGAAAAACCGTCGATGGAATTCAATCTGAATATATTCAAGGGAATGCATTTGGTGAAACAAACAAGAGTAGAGCTTATACAATTAATGTTCGGCCTCGGTTAGTGTTTTAGAGCAGGGGGACCTCCGGGTTCATGTTCATGTTCATAATTCTTGAAGTTTGCATCACGGGATGGATAAGACAGTGCTATTGCTCAGTCCATTGAGTGGAGGATTTGGGATGTCATGTTGAGATTTTCAGATGTTGGTGAAGCCTCTTCTGCAATGGTCTTTCCAGTTCTGGTCGCCCAGTCACAGGGAGGATATTATTAAGCTGCAGGGGGTTCAGAGGAGATTTACCAGGATGTGGCTGCGTACGGAAGGTTTGTGTTCTTTAAAAAAGCCAATCCAGCCAGTCTTTTTTCACTGGTGCCTGGAGGATGAGAGATGACCTGATGGACGTTTATGAAAAAGGTGAGGGATGTAGATAGAGTTAATGACAGTTGTCTGTTCCCCAGGATGGGGGAGTCTCAAGTGGAGGGGCTACATGTTTAAGGTGAGAAGAGGGATCTCTCAAAAAAAAGACATGGGGGCTAATTGTTACACAGAGGGTGGTTTGAGTGTGGAATGAACTTCCTGAGGAAGGGGTGGATGTGGGACAAATACAATGGTTAAAAGACATTTGATTAAGTACTGGAATAGGAAGGGGATAGAGGGATGTGGGCCATGAACAGGCAGGTGGGATGTGTTTAGTTTTAGGTTATGTTTGGTACCAACTGAAGGGTCAGTTTCCATGCTGTATGGCTCTATGACAAGAATGTGGTTTTATTCCATTATTTAAGAAAGGCTGCGATGGAAAGCCAGGAAAATAAAGACCAAATATCCCAACATCAGTGGTGCATACGTTGTGAAAGTGATTCTGTCAGACAGGAGTCACATTCACTTGGAAAGTCAAGGATTGATGAAAGACAGTCAGCACAGCATTGTGCAGACAAAGCTGAAAATGTGTTGCTGGAAAAGCGCAGAAGGTCAGGCAGCATCCAAGGAACAGGAAATTCGACGTTTCGGGCATAAGCCCTTCATCGTTGAATGCTGCCTGACTTGCTGCGCTTTTCCAGCAACACATTTTCAGCTCTGATCTTTAGCATCTGCAGACCTCACTTTCTCCTTTGTGCAGACAAAGTCAGGTCTCTCTAACGGGATTGCTTTTTTTGAAGTGGTGACCATACCTTGTCTACACCAACGTCAGAAAGGCCTTTGACACAGTTTAGCATGACATACTGGTTAGTAAGGTTAGATCACATGGGATCACGGAGAGCTAGCCAACTGGATACAAAATTGGCTTGACAGTAGGAGACAGAGTGTGGTGGGAGAGGGTTGTTGCTCAGAATGGAAGCCTGTGACCAGCGGTGTGCTACAAGGATCGGGGCTGGGTCCACTGGTGTACATCATCTACATAAATGATTTGGTTGAGCATTTAGGAGTCATTGTTTGTAATTTTATGAATAATCAAATTAATGTTGTACTGGGCAGTGAATAGGATTATCAAAGGGGATCTCGACCAACTGGGCCAGTGAACCAAGGAATGAAAGATGGAGTTGAATTCAGATGTTGGACTTTGTGACGACAAACCAGGGAGGACTAACATAGTTAATGGTACAGCCCAGGACAGAGTTGTCAAACAGAGAGAGACCAAGGGATGCAGTTACATTGTTTCTTGGAAGTGGCATCACAGGTGGACAGGGTGGGGAAAGCAGCATTTGGTACATTTACCATCAATGGCCAGCACTTTGATATATGAGTCGGAGATATTTGTAACATTGTCCAAAATATTTCCCTTGGGCAGAGGAGGCTATGGGGTGAACTTTTCAAGGTTTACAAAATCTTGCAGACCCTGAGTAAGGTGAATACCCAAGGGTAGGTGAGTCCAAACCTGGAGGGTATAAAAAGGAGGTGAGAGAGGATTTAAAAAGGGAGCTGAGGGGCATCATTATCCACAGTGGATGGTGCATAGACGGAACGAACTGCCAGGGTCACATGGAGAAACAAGATCAATTACAACATGGAAAAGACATTTGGGCTGGTACATGGAGAGGAGAAGGTTTGAATGGATATGGGACAAACACAGGTTGAAGAGATTCGGTCAGTTTGGGAAACCTGGTCAGCATGGACAAGTCAGAAAAAAGTTCTGTTTCCGTGCTGCATGCCTCTGTCTCCAGCTACTGGAGGAGGAGACTACCGGGATAAGGCATGTTGTAGACACAGAAGAAAAATTACAGAGATAGGGATGGGTAGTCTGGAGTGCAGCATATTTCAAATATGTGGACGGACTATCGGAAATTGAGGAGGTTACAGGGACTGGAGCTGATGTAGGAGTTACACATTTTTCAAGACACTGGTCAATGAGACATAAAATAGATATAGTGTTGGAGGGAGAACACAGAACAGCAAGTTCCCTGGCAGCATTCCCACCCTCTTGTGAGACGCCTGCTTTCCCCTCTGATGCTCACTAAGACAGCACAGGCCTGGATTGATAATTGTGAACTCCCGATGCTGTCTTAGTACAACATTAAATAGAGGCAGTGATTGATCCTTGGGTGGGTCTGTACTGTGCTTCCCCTCCAGCACTGTATCTATGTCATGTCTTGTTAGCTTATGTTTGGAGCACTCCCATTGCTCTCTGCTCTGTGCACTGTGAGTGACCTTACCTCACTGCAGGATTTATTGAAGGCTCCAGATCTCCCTGCCCTTTGTCTCTCTGGCTGACCAAACAACTTCAACGAGGTGATGGACGAGACACCCAGTAGTTTGGAAGTCTATGGAGTCCAGAACTTCCTGAGTTCCTACAGGAGACCGAAATAGACGGAGTGGGAAATTGGACTGATGTAGTGAGGGTTACACATGGAGAATGGCACTGTGTCCCACAAAGATGTGGAAAATCCTAGTCTCCATCCATGGCCTGTGCTGTTGCGTCTCTCTGGAGTAGAGAATTCTGTTAGCTCAGGATCTGGAGTAGCTGCAAGAGTGAGAGACACTGACAGAGACAACAATTAGACCCACACAGTGAGGGATACCACATGGAGAGAGACTGAGTGATATCACCAGAGTGATGGCTGATTTCAGGATCAAAAAAATGTGTGGGAAGATGCGTGGTGTCAGTGCTCAGGGATGAGCAACCAGTCAGCAGGCGAAGTGATGGCCTAGTGGTATTATTGTGAGAGCATGTATCCCAAATCTCAGCTAATGTTTGGGGGAGGCAGATTTGAATCCCACCATCAGAAATGGAGAAATTGGAAATCAATAATTTTAAAAAGTAGTAATTAACAATCCATAAATAAGTATGAGACCATTGCAGATGTACAAAAAAAAGCCCAAACACTTGTCCTTTAGATAGGGACATCTGCCGATCCTCAGGTGGTCTGCACGACGTACCCACAGCAAAGTGTTTGCCTCTCAATTACCCTCTGAAATGGCCGAGCAAGTTACTCAGCTCGGAGGCAGCTCGGGCTGTGCAAGAAAGGCTGGTCAGCCCGAGACTCACATCACATTTTTTTAAAAATCCATAAAGGTTGGTCCAATTAGAACTGTGCTGGGACCAGGGTCCCGGCCAATCGTATCGGTAGGTTTATGGACAGGGACTTTAAACTGACAGAGAGGGTGCTGGGAAGGGGTCAGGTGATAGGAGCTTTCCAAATGCAAAGAGAAAAGGTGAAGCATTGGAGCAGCATGGCATTATGGCTGAAAACAATCAGAAAATAACAGGATGAGGCAAAGCTGAACTAAAGCGGCACATCAGCAAATTGGGCTGTGACAGGAAATTGTGGCAAAAAGTAAACTATGTGTTTTTGTCAAATGGACGAAGTCTCATCAATAAGGTAGATGGATTTGTGACAAAGAGATAAATGGGATTTAGACACCAGAGAGACGTGGTTACAGGGCAAACATAAGTGTTCAATGGTTTACAATCTTGTGCAAATTCAGGCAAATGGACAACGTTAACAATAATGGATAACAAAGGCATTACATTGAAAAGCATTTGGCCACAGATCATGAAGTAGAGTCAGTCTGAATGTAAATTCTGACTACTACTTGCCAAGGACACAAGCAGCAGAACAGTTTTAGGCATTTCATTGCTCATCACTGCATTAAACAGGAACGCGTTGGAATTTAAAAAAATAAACACATTGTGATAATTTTGGGAAACTTCAATATTCATATAATCTGTAATATTCACAATGGTAACAGTGATATTGGTAGGCAGTGCGGAGATTTTTTTTCTGTGTATCTTTGAATAACACATTGTGCAACTGGCTAGGGACATAACTGTTGTGTGATGAAACTTAGTGAATAAGTAATGTCACCTGGGGAGATCCTCTGGGAAATTTGGATAAAGTGTAGTTTAAAGAAATATAAAGTTTTAAAGTGACTCACAGAAAGAACAAGCTACAACGAGAAACAAAAATAGCCAATGACATGAGTTTGAGGGGAGAAGTGGCCAAGGTAAATAGGCTAAACAGACTGAAACGTGAGGGTGTAAACGCACAGTGGAAAACATTTGAAGGAACAGTGTAAAACACTCAACAAAAGGACATTCCATTGAAACAGACAAAACCTCAGCAAGAAATTCCCACCTGTCCCTCACACAGGACAAAATGGATCATATTAAATTATCAGACTGAGAAGATCACCAAAAATTACTTAAAATCCTGAAGTGAGAGAGTGTTTTAGGAGTAAGTTTTAAACGGATTGCAAAGGGTCTGCTAGCAGGAGGAGGGCAGTGGGAAGGGGAATCATTGACACTATAGGAACAGGGAAAGGTGAAGGTGCTGGTGGTGCTGAGAGTGGTCAGGGCCTGAACGGTGTTACAAAGCCAGTACGGATTGCTGAAGAGGGAGGGGTTTGCAGAGTTAGGAAAGGAAGGTATGTACTTTAGGGTGTAGGTTTGCTCGCTGAGCTGTAGGTTTGATATCCAGACGTTTCAATACCTGGCTAGATAACATCATCAGAAGCGACCTCCAAGTGAAGCAAGCAAACCTACACCCTAAAACTTAACCTGAACTACAAACCTTCACAAAGCTTGCAAATTATGTACTTTCATTTATTCGTTCATGGGACGAGGATGTCACTCATGGGGCAAGGAATCTTTGCCCCACTGCTAATTACACAGAGGGTCGCTCAGAGTCAGCCATACTGTTGTGTGTCTGGATTCACATGTCGGCCACAGCATGTTAGAATGTTCGGTGTTCCAGACTAAAGGAAGAAAGTGAACCAGATCAATTCTTCCTACTGAACAACAATGGTTTCATGGTGGCCACACCATGACATCCCAACTCCTACTCTCAATGCTCCGACCAATGAAGGTAACAATCCGAAACGCCTGCTTCACCAGCCTGTCTACCTGTGACACCACTTTCAAAGAACTGCGTACCTGCATCCCTGGGTCTCTTATTGACAACACGACCCAGGGCCCGAACATCAGCTGTACAGGTCCCACCCTGGTTTGTTTCATCAAAATGGAGAATTTCCCGTTTATCTAATTAAACTCCATCTGCTATTCTTCAGCCTACTATCACCCTGTCATGCCAACACTGCTCATCACCAGTCCTCTT
The DNA here is from genome assembly GCF_020745735.1 of Hemiscyllium ocellatum. Lineage (NCBI taxonomy): Eukaryota > Metazoa > Chordata > Chondrichthyes > Orectolobiformes > Hemiscylliidae > Hemiscyllium > Hemiscyllium ocellatum. Next base: position 11,063,542 of record NC_083405.1, on the reverse strand, counting down.
CCTCACCAGTCCTCTTCATCACCAGTCTTCTTCATCAGCAGTACAGTTCTTCCTGTTTTATCATCAATATCCTTCTTCACTGTCCACTTTGCCACCAATTTCAGTTTCACCCAAGAACCTTACTTACGAGGAAACCAATAATCCCATCCAAACCATTTATCCAAATGACAAACAACAGGGGACCCACTGCACCTCTGGTCACATGCTTCCAGTCAGAAAAACAACATGTCTCCCATCACCCTCTGTCTCCTACCATCAAGCCAATTGTGTATCCAGTTCACCAGCTCCTCCTGAATGCCATATCCTTTTACATTGATCTGAATTTTATTGCCCAGTTTACCATACAGACACAGAACAGTATAGCACAAGACCCTTCGGCCATGATGTCATGTCAATCGAATGTTTGAACGTAAAATCTAGCTAACCCACATGCTCTTCATTTTATTATCATCCATGTGCCTATTCAGAAGTATATTAAATATCCCTAATGCATCTAATTTTACTGCCACCGCTGGCAGTGCATTCCACTCAGCTACCACTCTGTATGTAATGAACCTACCTCTGAAATCTCCCGTTAACCATCCGCTAATCACCTGAAAATTATACCCCCTTGTAATAGCTATTTATGTCAGGGCAAAAAATGTCTCTCACTATTCCCTCTCTCTGTGCCTCTCATCATCTGTTCACCTCTACCAGGTCGCCTCTCACCCTTCTTCACTCCATTGAGAAAAGCCTTCGCTCCCTCAACCTTTCTTCATAAGACATGCCCTCCAGTACAGGCAGCATCCTGGTAAATCTCCTCTTTACACTCTCTAAAGCTTCCACATCCTTCCTGTAATGAAAGGATCAGAACTGAACCCAATATTCCAAGTGGGGTCTAACCAGGGCTGTAGAGAGCTGCAGCATAACATCACCACTTTAAAACTGAATTCCCCAGCTAATGAAATCCAACACAATATATTCCTTCTTAACAAGGCTCTCAGCTTGGGTGGCAACTTTGAGGGATCTATGGACTTGGAAACCAATATCCTTCTGTTTCTCCACACTTCCAAGGATCCTGTCGTTAATCCCACATTCTGCATTCCAATTCAGCCTTCCAAAATGAATGACTTCACACTTTTCCAAATTGACCTCCATCTGCCACTTCTCAGCCCAGCTCTGCATCCTGTTATTGTCCTGTTGCAACCTCCAACAGCCCTCCACACTATCAACCACTCCATCAACCTTCGTGTCATTGGCAAACCTACTTACCCTCTCTTCCACTCACACATCCAACTTATTCACAAAGCCACAAAGAGCAGAGGTCCTGTAACCACTCCCTGCAGAAAACCACTGGTCACTGAGTTCCAGGATGAATTGTTTTTATCTATCATCACCCTCTGTCTTCTGAGGGCCAGTAATTCTGTATCCAGATAGAGAGTTTTCCCTGTATCCCATGTGTCTGTACTTTCTGAAAGAGCCAAAAATGTGTTTTATCACATTCTCAAAAGATTCACTCAGACTTGTAAGGCATGACCTGCCCCTTACACAACCATGATGACTATCTCTAATCAAACTATGGTTTTCCAAGGAATCATAAATCCTGTCTCTCAGAATCCTCTCCAATAACCTGCACACCACAGACATAAGACTGACAGGACTGTAATTCCTAGGATTATCCCTATTCATTTCCCTGAACAAGGGAATACCATTTTCCTGCCTCCAATTATCTGGTAAGACTCCAGTGGACAGTGAGGGTGCAACGGTCATTGCCAAGTGCACAGCAATCTCTTCCCTCACTTCGTGTAGTAACTTTGGACGCATCCAGTCTGGTTCAGTGGACTTATCTATCCTTATCTTTTACAACATTCTCATCACATCCTCATTCTTAACATCCACCTGTTCACGTTCATCAGCCTGTTTCACACTGTTCTCACAAACGACAAGGTCCCTCTCAGTAGTGAATACTGAAGCACAGTATGCATTAAGGACCTCCCTTACCTCCTCCGACTTCAGGCACAAGTTCCCACCACTATCCCGGACCGGCCGTACCCCCACACTGGCCTTGCTCTTGTTCCTCACATAAGTGGAGAATGCCTCACGGTTTTCCTTAATCCTTCCCAACAAAGCGTTTTCATGCCCCCTTCTAGCTGTCCTAAGTCCATTCCGCAGTTCCTTCCTGGTACCTTCAGAGAATCCCGATAGTGTGGAAACAGTCCATTGGGCCCAATACCTCCATATCAACCCTCCAAACGGTACCCAAGCCAGAACCACTCCCCCAACCTAATTCTCTCCATTTGCCGTGACTAATGCACCAATCCTACACATCCCTGAACACTATGGGTAATTTAGCATGCCTGAGTCACCTAACATGCACATCCTTGGGCTGTGGGGGAAACCGGAGCACCTGGAGGAAACACACGTAGACACGGGGAGAATGTGCAAACTCGACACCTGATAGTCACCTGAGGCTGGAATCGAAATGGAGTGTGTGGTGCTATGAGGTAGCAATGCTAACCACTGGGCCATCGTGCTGCTCCATGTTACCCTCGAGAAAACTGTCTGACCATTGCTTCCTCAACCTAAAATAAGCTTCCTTCTTCCTCTTGACTAGATGCTAAAGTCCATGTGGACAATGTTCACTGTTCTGCCTTCACCTATCTCTTGGCTACCTCCTCGAAGAGTAAATCCCGTTTGTGAAACACTGTTTCCCACTCACAAAGCCATGCTGACAATCTTGAATCAGCCCTTGTCATTCCAAATATACGTAGCTCCTTTCTCTCAATCTCCTCCAACAACTTCCCCATCACTGGACTCACGGGGCTGTAATTTCCTGGCTTTTCCCTGCAGCCTTAAATGATGGAACAGCATTAGGCGCCCTCCTGTATACCGGTACCTCACGGTATCTGTTGATAATATAAATATCTCTGTTAGGGACACCGCAATCTCTTCCCTAGCTTCCCACAATATTCTAGCATAGCCCTAATGAGCTACTGAGAATTGATCTACCTTTATTTGTTTCAAGATTCCAGCACTTTCTCTTCTCTTTTGAGGATTCTTTCCAAGACATCACTATTTATTTCCCCAAGTTCTCTAGCTTCCATGTCTTTCTCCACAGTAAATACTGACAAGACTATTTTGTCTTAATATCTCACCCATCTCCTCTGGTTCCACACATCGATGACTTTATTGATCTTTAAGGGGCCCTATTCTCTACCAAGATGCTCTTTAGCCCTTATTGAAACTTGCATAAAGGCTTCTTTATGCAAATCAAATACACCATATCCCCTGTACCACTACACCCCTCCTACACACTTACAACTCTGCCATTTATATTCACACCAACACATTAAATCCAACAGGCTCAAAAACATATTCTCCTTTATAAAATGTGTTTCTAAGGGTCCAGGTATTTTTTATTGACCTATCCTTTCTCACTCATTTCAGCACGCTCCTGACTTACAGTTCTTGTTTATCAATCTTAAAAAGGTAGCTTATGGGGTCATCAGGCAATAGAGAAGGCAAATCAAATAGAGTTTAAAAACGAGGGGGATCTTGCTAAAATGATGCAAGATACCAGTCAGACCTAGAATATTATGAACAGTGTGAGTGCCCGAAGAAAAGATATTATTCCATTTGAGGCAGGTCAGAGAAGGGTCACTCGACTGATCCTGGGAATGGAGGGATTTTCCAATGAGAAGAGGTGGAGTAGATTGAGGTTGAACCCATTGAAGTTTAGAAAATGAGAAAGGAATGGAATGAAAGATTCTGAGGGGCTCTGATCGGGCAAATGCTGGGAAGTTAGAAAATAGAACAGTAGGTCACAGCAACAGGCCCTTCGGCCCACCATGTCTATGCTGTCCATGATACTATTCTAACTCATTCCACCTGCCTGCATATGGTCCATATCCCTCTATTGTCTGCCTGTTCATGCTTCTATCTAAATTCCACTTCAAACTTTGCTCACATTTCTGCTTCCACGACCTCCCTCCATAACTTCCCCTCTCTATGTAAAAAATAAACTTGCCTCACACATCTCGTTTAAACTTTCTCTTTCTCACCTTAAACCTCTGCACTCTAGTATTTAATACTGACACATTGGAAAAGTGATTCTGACTATCCATATTATCTGTTCCTCTCCCAATATTTGTTCCTGTACCTGGTCACCAGTCACCCTCTGATATTCTCACAAATCAATCCAACTTTGTTTAATTTCCTCTTACACCTAACACACCATTAAAATCCCTAACACAGGTAATGTGCTGATAAACCCCTTTTGTACCCTCTCCAAAGCCTCCCCATCCTCCCTATTGTGTGGAGATGAGAACTGCACACAGTTCTCCAAATGTGGCCAAACAAACATTTTATACAATTACAGCATCAGATCCATACCACTTTACCCAACGTTGTGACCGATGAAGGCCAGTGCTCCATTTGCTTTCTTTCCCATCGGAAACACTTCTGTTGCCATTTTCAGGGAGTTACTGACTTGCACCAAGATCCTTCTGTACATCAACATCCCTCAGGATGCAAACTTTCTTCTTGACTTTGACATGACCTCAGACTTGGCCAGATTAAACTCATTTGCCATTTCTCTGCACATCTCTCCAACTGATCAGTAACCTCCTGCAACCTTGGATCTCCTTGCTCATTCACTCCAACTCCACCAATTTTCATGTCACCGGCAATAATTATATTTGTCACTTCCTTTCCTTTCAATTGTGAGAGAATCTGTAACCAGAGGGCAGAAAATCCCAGCAAGGGCTCACCCATTGAAGATGGAGATGGGGAGGAATGTCTTCACTCAGAGGGTAGTGACTCTGTGGGAATTCCTGACTGCAGGGGGCTGCCGAGGCTGGGTCATTAAGAATATTTACAGCAGAAATGGTGAAGTTTTAATGAATCTGGGAAACACGTGTTTGGTGGAGAAGGCAGGAAAGTAGAGTTAAAGATAATCGGGTCAGCCATGATCTGATTGAAGGGCAGAGCATCCTCAATGGGACAAATGGCCTAATTCCTCTCTTACATCTCATGGTCCGAACTCAATGAGTCCTGCATAACATTATGGGTCTCTGCTCACAAAACTCCTCTATAATGGGATTTTTAGATACTTATTAATACACAGCATTTGATCTACAGTAGACAATTTTGTTGATGGCTCCTCGATGTGATGTTACAGAAAACCATCTCGTATCCAATCCAGGATTCCATCCATTACAGCCCTGATACTCATTGGTTATCCAGTCGGGATGGAGACCACCGTCACAAACAGTTACTGTACTGCCCTTGCTACAAGTACATTCAGTGTCCTGACTGTAACCATATTGACATTACCATCACTGTCTGTTGCCGATAAAGGAATTCTTGCTAATGGCTGCTGCTCCTTGTTTATTCTCAGCTCCACTTAAATAGATGACAAATTGTGATCGTCAGTTCCACGTGGCTCTCTCATTAATGCACTAACCTCATCCTTTACAACTTGTTAATTTTTTGCCTAGTTTGTCTCTTGGGACTAGATTAGGTTGGGATATCTGGTCAGCATGGATGGGCTGGACTGAAGGATCTGTTTTCATGCTGTACATCTCATTGACTCTATGACTCCATCCCAACAACCCTTCAATATTCCCTCTCCAGCGACGGTCATTCTGCATCTACATCTCCGGAATGACAGTTCCATCATATCTATTCACTGTCATTCCGTCTGCCTTATGGCGAATGCAGGGAGTCAATCCTCAGTAGTGGGGGGTTGAACAGATGGGTAGAGTTACAGAAATAGGGAGGCTTACAGGGACTCGAGGATGTTAGTGTTAAACAGAGTTACATCTGGTCAAGAATGTCAGTGGGACAAAGGGGCTTGAGGATTGGAGGAATTTACAGAGGTAGAGGGAGCTGGATTAGATTCTGGAGATAGGGATAGGGATGGATGGAAGGAGAAGCAGGCAGAGTGAGAGGCACAGACAGGAGTGTGTTTCAGTCGGATAGTATTGTGTATACTAACAGAGATATGGAAGGTTGTAGTGACTGAAGACGTTTACAGATACAAGGCGGTTTCTAGGTTCTGGAGACTACAGAGATAGGAAGGCAATGGAGAATGCCAGGTTATTGGGTTGGAGACAGTGACACAGATGGGGACGGTTGCACAAATTGGAAGAGGTTCCTATGGTCAGGAGGGGTGTGGGATGGGGAACGAGGGTGAAATTTAAAACAATTCGGATCGAAGAATTGCAAAAAGATAAGGAGATTAAAAATCTTTCACAGCTAAGGAAGGATTGTAGCAGCTGCGGAAGATTACCTAAGTAGGGACCGATGGAAAGGTTAAAGACAAATACATTGACATGGAGGGTGATGTTGGTACGAGGAGCTGACAGGGATAGACAGGACTGTCGGGGTTTGCAGGGATGAAGGAATTTATTATCTACTGGAGAAGGTTAGGGATTAGGGCATTAGGGGTTACAGAACCTGAAGGTGACACAGAGAATAGTGTGGACTGCAGGAGATTCCAAACAGAGGAAGAATTATCGGGACTGGAGAATATTACTAAGATCACCAACACAGCATGGGCCAGGATTGATGCCTGCGATCCCCTGTGCTGTAGCATTGAGGACCAGTACAGCAGAGGTGAGAGCAGGACCCTCACAAGGTGATGGGAATGAAGCCTAGAATGTTGCTATTCCTTGCCCAGCTGTGTATCTATATCCCTGTCTTCCAGGTCTGAATATAGAAGTCTACCACCCTCACCCTGTGCTGTTTACTGTGAGTGATCTTACCGGCTGCAGGATTTACTAAAGGCTGTAGATCTATCTCTCCATCTCTCTTTGGCTGACCAAGCGTCTTCAATGAGGTGATGGGTGAGACAGGAATTTGGATTATCCTGATTACCTGCATGAGGCTGAGAAATAAACAGAATGGGAAATTAGACTGATGCAGTGAAGATAACTTGTGCAGAGTGGCACAGAGTCCACCAGAGATCATGAAAATCCCAGTCTCCATCCCTGGCCTGCGCTGCTGCGTCTCTCTGGAGTGGACAATTCTGTTGACTCAGGATCTCAGACCAGCAGTAAAATCAGAAACACTGACAGAGGCAGCAAATCGACCCACTCAGCGAGGGGTACCACGTGGAGAGACACTGAGTGATATTACGAGAGTAGAGGAAGGTGTCAGGATTGCACAATGGTGTCAGAAGTCGTGGTTCTGATGTTGTGGAAAGCACTACCAGTACTCAGGGAGGAGTCAGCCATTATATTGCGATGGGCTCCACATTCCTTGTCAATCATATGACCAGGATGATGCCGGTTGCTTTAAACTGACACAGATGAGGAGGGAGACGGCATAGGTGAAAGGAAATTCCCAAGTCCAAAGAGAAAGGTTGAAATATTGGAACACCATGGGATGCGGCTAAAGACAAACAGAAAGAAACAGGAAGGGACTGCGTTTAACTGAAATTGTACATCAGCAAATAGGTTTGTGAGGGAAATTGTGATTAAAAAAAGTAAATTGCTGTTTCGTAACTGGAATGCATGAAGTATTTGCAATAAGTTACATGCACGTGTAACTGTGATTTCTGTCTAATCACAATCAGGGTGACATTTTCACGGGGTGAACAAAAAAGGTGAATCATTAATATCTGAGGTCAGACAACATTGTGGAAAGCCAGACAGAATGGGAAGCAGGATGGGGAACTCCCACAGTTAGAGATAACAATGGGATTACCAGCAAAATATGTGGCCTCAGATTATCAAGCAATAGGAAACCAAATTCTGGGTAATAAGGGTCAGAACACAAAAGTGGAAGGTCAGTGTTAAAGCCCCTTTACAGCATTACATTATTAGACACTGCATTAACAGGGGGTTATTGGAATTTGTAACAAAGGCACTGGGATAATTGAGAGGGAATTCAGCCTTCCTATCTCTTTATCTCATTGGTGATGGGTCACAGACGAGGCTAACTCTCGCCCACTCTCAGGGGGAGTCTGTAGGTGGCTGCACAGACCGATGTGGCCTCCCATAGATTCTGTTACACTTAGGGGTAACAGGTTGCCGTGGGAAGGGGGTGGGTAGGGTGTTGTTGTGGCAGCAAGCTCATTGTGCTGTTTTCTCCTGGATTCCCCTTTTTCCCAACAGCAAGGTTCGAGGTACTCGATACTGTCCCAGTGCTTCTCCTCCACTTCGGACGGTCTTGACCCAGTAATTCCCAGAAGTTACCAGATTTGATTAAGAGATTAAAAAATAAATTATCAATTATGAAGAAACCAAAGTTTAGAAATGTGGAAGTATTTGTTAAAGAGATCGCCAGGGATGGTCCTAGCAGGAGGAGTGCAGTAGGAAGAGAAAACGTTGCCAGAGATTAATCAGAAGATCAGAACAGGGAGAAGTGAAGGTGCTGGAGGTGGTGAAAGTGTTACAGAGAGGGGCAAAGACCTGACCAATGTTACAAAGCCAGAATTGCTGCAGCTAGAGCTGTTTGCAGAGGTAGGGATGGACATATGCATTTTTCATTGATTCCTTCATGGCCTGAGGATGTCACCGGTTGGACCAACATACATTGCCCTCCTGCTAATTGCCCAGAGGCAGCTCAGAGTCAGCCATATTGCTGTGGGTCTGGAGTCACATGTAGGCCAGACCAGTAAGAATGTCAGATGTCCTTCTCTAAAGGACATATGTGAACAAGATGAGTTTTTCCAGATAACCAACAATGCTTATATGGTGACCTCAGAAATGTCCAGTACAGATACAATCTGGCATCCAACTCCTACTGTCAATGCTGTGACCAATGAAGGTAACTATCCCAAATGCCTGCTTCACCAGCCTGTCTACCTGTGACTCTACTTTCAAAGGACTGTGTACCTGCATCCCTGAGTCACTGATTGAAAACACTACCCAGGGCCCAAACATTAACTGTACAAGTCCAGCCCCTGGTCTGCTTTACCAAAATGCAACATTGTGCATTTCTCCACCTGCTATTCCTAACCTCACTGACCCAGCAGTACTGTTGATCCTATTGTACTCTTCAATAACTCTCTTCACTGTCCACTTTACCGCTAATTTCAGTGTCACTCACACACTTGCGAACCATGACTCCTGTATTCTCATCCAAACTGTTTATATAAATGATGCACAGCAGTGACCCAGCACCGAACCACAGGGCGCACCATTGGTCACCGGCCTGCAGTTTGAGCAGCAACCCTCTATGAACACGCTCTGTCTCCTACCATCAACTCTGTTTTGTATCCAGTTGGTGAGTTCTCCCTGGTTATGTGTGATCTACACTTACTAACCAGTCTGTCATGCAGAACCTTGTCAAAGGCCATGCTAAAGTTTATGTGGACATCATTTACTGCTCTGCTTTGATCTGTCACTTGTCTACCTCTACACTCAGGTTTGAGGCATGATTTCCCACACAAAGCCATGCTGACTATCATTAATCTGTCCTTGCTTTTCCAAATGCATGACGATCCTTTCTCTCAGAATCTCCTCCAACAACTTACCCACCTCTACCATCAGTCTGACTGGTCTGGAGTGGCTGTCGATGACACAAACATCTCTGCGAGGGACCCGATAGTTTCCTCACTAGGCACTGGGATATATCTGATCATGTCCCAAGGTTTTTTTTAACGTTTTGCATTTTTAGACATCCAGCACCTCCTGTTCTCCAATGTGAATTCTGTTCAAGATATCACTAAGTATTTTCCCAAGGTCCCGAGCTTCCAGGTCTTTCTCCAAAGTAAATCCTAACGCAAAATATGTGTTCAGTATCTCCCCCATCAGCAGTGATTCCACACAGACAGCCTCATTGACCTTTCAGGGGCACTATTCTCTCCTGAGCTCATTTTTAGCCCTTGTTGAAACTTGTCAAAATGCTTCTGAAATTTCAAATATCCCTCTACCGCAACTAGCCTCCCCCACCCTTACCTATTCTGCCATTTATGGTCACACCAAAATATAGAATCCCTTTTATAAAATCATACATCTCCCATTGTTTCTAAGCATCCAGTTATCATTTATTGTCATATCCTTTATAACACATACCAGCACGTTCCTGACTTACTGTCAGGCTAACACCGTTTGGTTTCAGACTGACTACAGAAAGGGTTGAGGGAGTTCTTGTGGATCAATGTGAAAAAGGGAGCTTACAGAGTCAGCAGGTAATAGAGAAGATAAATCAAATGCTGGTATTGATTACAAAGGGAATGGAGTCTAAAAATAGGGAGGTCTTGCTAAAACGATGCAAGGTACAAATCAGACTACACCTAGATTATAATAAACAGTATGCGTGCCGTAAGGAAAGATATTCTTGTATTAGAGGCAGGTCGGGGAAGGTTCACTCGGCTGATCCTGGAGTTGGCGGAATTTCCCAATGAGAAGAGGTGGAGTAGATTGACCTTGGACCCATTGGGGTTTTGAAGAATGGGAGAGAAATTGAATGAAACATCCAGGATCCTGAAGGGCTTTGACAGGGCAGATGCCATTAAGTTAGAAAATAGAACAGTACAGCACAGTAATAGGCCCTTCGGCCCACCATGGTTGTGCTGACCATGATGCTATTCTAACCTAATCCCATCTGCCTGCACATGGGTGATATCCCTCTACTCTCTGCCTGTTCATGTTTCAGTCTAAATGCCACTTCAAAACTTTGCTCTCGTTGCCACCTCTCCCACCTCCTGAGCAGCTTCCACCCTCTCGGTAAAGAAAACTGGCCTCATTCATCTCACTTAAAACTTCTCACTCTCACCTTAAACTGAGGCGCCCTAGGATTTGATATTTCTACATTGGAAGAAGGATTCCGACTATCCACACTATTCACGCCTCTCCTAATGCGATACACCTGTACCAGGTCACCTCTCAGTCTCTGATACTCTCGCAAAACAATCCAACTGCGTCCAACCTCCTTTCAGTAAACACATTCTCATCCAGGCAACATTCTGCCAACCCTCTGTTACACCCTTCCCAAAGCCTCCACATCCTTCCTGTAGCGTGGCGATGAGAATGACACACAAACTTCAAAACATGGCCGAATGAAGTTTCATTCAGTCACAACATGACATGCAAACATCTGTATTCAATACTGTGACCAATGAAGGTAAGCATACCATACTCCTCCTTTACCACCACATCCTCCTGTGTTGTTATTTTGAGGGAGCTACGGATTTGCATCCAAAGTCATCTGTTTATCAATGTTTTCAATTAGTCAATTAGTGTACTTCTCTCTTCCATTTGACTTCATAAATACATCACTTCACACTTGTCCCAATGAAATTTGATTTGCCATTTCTCTGCACAGTGTTCCAGCTGATCTATAGACTGCTGCAACCTTTAACACTCTTCCTCACTATCCACAATTCCCCTAAGTATCCCTGATCATTACATGCCTTTCCAAATGTCATCTGCAAAATACTAATCAAACTGCTGACCTACTCATCTGAATCACAGATATAAATTACACACAGACATCGCAGCACTGATCCTTGTGAAGCACCATTGGCCACAGACGTCCAATCAGAAATTGACCACTCCACATGCCTCTGTCCACTATCACCAAGAAAATATTGTATCCAACTTAACAACGAGCATGGATTGTGATTTGATCTTCCAGATCCCCCTTGCTATTTGGAAGCTGTCCATTCAAAATGACTCTATATTTTGATTCCCAGATTAAATTGGCTGTCTCACTAAAGCACTGACTGCATCCTTTCTTCACAACAAAACGGGACCTGGTTTGGTGTTTTGCTGATCCTGCCTAAATCCATACAACCCCTCAATAATCACATTGCTGTCATGGTCATTCTGCAGCCACACCTCCACAATAACAGTTCGATCATATCTGTTCCCTTCAGTTATTGCTGTCATTCCATCTGCCTTGATGCAAATGCATGGCACGTGTCACCGAGAGAGGGCCTTGGAGGGATGGATAGAGGTCACACAGTGGGAGAGATGTTTGGGGGACCGACAATGTTGCAGTGTTAAACGTAGTTACAGTTGCTGCAGAATGTTCGCAGGAGAAAACATTTTATTGTTTGGAGGAAGTTAGAGAGATATAGCATCTTTGATAAGACTTCAGAGATAGGGATGTGAGTAGGGCTGTGGATCGTTACATGGTCTTTGTTGATCAGGGTGTAGAAACATTCACATGATTCCAGGATGTCATACCTTTAACAACACTTGTTGGATCTGGAAAATATCACAGTGATAGGGAGGATGGTATGGACTGGAGAATATTACAGGGAAAGGGAGGGTAGTATGGACTGGAGAATGTTGCAAGCACATGGAAGATGATATAGACTGGAGGATGTTGCAGAAAAGGGAGGAAGTTGTAGACTGGATAAAGTTAAAAGGAGAGACGATTTTATGCACTGGAAGGTACGTCAGAGAGAGTGAGTGGTGTGCATGCTGCAATGTACGACAGGGATAGGGAAGCTTGTAGAGACTGGAGGAGAGAGTCATAGAGAGGCTGGTGAGAGATCAGATTCACTTATGAGCATAGGATGTGCTACAGTGAGCAGAGCCTTTTGCAGATATAAACGAGGATACAATGGTTACAAAGCAGTCACACCTATACATACGTAAATTGGAACTGAAGGAATTGAAAAGATTACACAGACTGGGATTGTTGTATGCAGTGGAGTAGATTAAACTGATAGGGTCGGTTTTAGAGACTCAATAACGTTAGGACATAATGGGGGTTGCAATGGTGAGAGCGGGTTTCAGCAAGGTGGAGGATATAGACCTGAAGGAGCTTTCACAGATAGCGATGGGTCTGGTGGGGTTGCAAAGTAATGGGGATTGTAGAGACTGAGGTATTTACACAGATAAAGAGAGTATCAGTGCTCAGCAGAATTCACAAAAACGAGTCTGCAGGACATGACAGAAATCAGAAGGGTTGTATCAACAGTCAGGAAAGGTTATGGGGATTGGAGCAGCTCACCATGACAGGGGGACGCATGGACACTGGAGATGTTGCAGAAAGATTACTATGTTTAATTGAATAGAACTCCACATAACTCTGTCCTGGTTCTTTCTTTATTTTTCTGAACCGCTGTCGTTACGCTTCTGGTACTAATCCATCAGCACTTGCAATAGCCTGTTTGACATGTGCATAACCTCTTGGCCACCCATGAGACAGCGCTGCAAATACCTCACTGGCTCTGCCTAACAGCTTAGACTGAACTAGTTTTACCCACAAGGCCTCAGGCCACTCCAAATGTCTATCCATTTTTTCAAATAAAATACAGAGGTCCTTGAAAGTAGAGTCACAGGTAGATAGGATAGCAAAGAAGGCACTTGGTATGCATTCCTTTATTGTTCAGAGTATTGAGTACAAGAGTTGGGAGGTCGTGTTGCGGTTGTACAGGACATTGGTTAGACCACTTTTTGAATACCTTGTGCAGTTCTGGTCTTCTTCCTATTGGAAAGATGTTGTGAAACTTGAAGGGTTCAGAAATGATTTACAAGGATGTTGCCAAGGTTGGAGGATTTGAGCTGAAGGGAGAGACTGAAGAGGCTGGGGTTGTATTCACAGGAGCGTCAGAAGCTGAGGGGAGACCTTAGAGGTTTACAAAATTATGAGGGGCATGTATAGGATAAATAGACAAAGTCTTTTCCCTGGGGTCGGTGAGTCCAGAACTATAGGGCATAGGTTTAGGTTGAGAGGGGAAATAGATAAAAGAGAGCTAAGGAGCAAATATTTCACACAGAGAGTGGTACTCGTTTGGAATGAACAGCCAGAGGAAGTGGAGGAGGCTGGAAAAATTACAACAGTTGAAAGGCATCTGGATGGGTATATGAACAGGAGGGGTTTAGAGGGAGATGGGCCTGGTGCTGATTGGTGAGATTGGATTGGCATGGGCAAGCTGGACCGAAGGGTCTGTTTCCATGCTATACATCTCTATGATTCTCTGACTCTAATTGCCAAAGTTTCAAATCGCTGCAGGCAGTCAGTGAGCGAGATAGAATTGTAAGGTCTTTCGGGGTTACAGAGTTCAGGAGGATTTATGGGACTTGATGATGTTGTATATGGAAGTAGGGTTGTCGGGACTGAAGCTGGGAACAGAGTTAGAGAGAACCGCAGGGGATTACCGAGATCTGGAGGCTCGTGGTCTCTGGTGGAAGTTCCACGTAGAGGGATGTTTTGTGGAACTGCAGGACCTTGGAGAGATAGGCAGATTTGAATGGGCTGGAGAGATTTACAGATACATGGACAAATGTAATGACTGGAGCATACAGAGTGGTGAGGGCTGTAGGAGATGCAATAATTTGCATGGTCTGTAGAAGCTGGAAGGGTTCTCACAGACAAGGAGGATTGTAGGAGTGTGAGGAGTTTACAGAGGTAGGAGGTTGGAGCATTCTCAGTAATTAGTAGTTTGGAGCACTGTCCAGACTGGGGGAGGTTTCAGAACGAGGGAGGGATAGAGCAAAAGGAAGTGGTTGCAGAAATTCGGGGAACATAAACATGTCACTTCGGTGCTGTGCCACTGAGGATCATCAGGAGGAGAGTTGTCCACATTAAAATGTACAGATCCTCCAGGATGAATGCTGAAAGGATTGATCCTTCCACTTATGGGAGAGAGACAAATAAGCAGACTCTGTTTGACAAAGGTGGAGATGGGAAAGTTGTTTTTTTCTTCCAATGGCCCAAACCTACTTTAGTTTTGTTCCCACACAGCTCAAAGGAAAGCAATGTGATAACGTTGGTCTATTTGAATTGCAGGAGATACAAGACCAAGGCCAGGTAGGAGGGGCTGGAGGGAATGAGAGAGAAGGGAGATGCTCAACAGCTGGAAGGGTTTCCATGGAGTGGACACTGTCAGGACTAGAGAACATGACGCGCTCACTCATGAGAGGGAGATAACGATATGACACAAGGTCAAACATAGCAGGAGGAAACCAAGCTCCATACCTGTCACTTACTCAGGGAGCTGCTCTCAACCAGTCTGGTGCCCCTCCCCACATACAAATAGAGTCTAGATTAGAGTGGTGCTGGAAAAGCACAGCAGGTCGGGAAGCATCTGAGGAGCGGGAACATCGACATCAGGCAAAATATCGGTTTTCCAGCACCACCCTGATCGAGACTCTGATCTGCAGCATCTGCAATTCTCACTTTTACCACATACAAACAGCATGAGGTTTCCCAGTTCCTGGTGCTCAGGGCCCAGTGCACTCACCCTGAACCAGTCGGTGAGGTATTTACACAGTTATGCATTGTCTAGAAACACTGTGCCTGAGGTGACATAAAATGACACTCTACCAAGCAAAGACTATCCGCACTCAGATTCCCTGCTCATACAATTCTCTGAGTGATAGTCTGCAGAGAACAACAGAATCCACGAATCCAGTTGGATGGGTCAGGGTCAATGATAAAAGTTTCATTGTTTCAAAAATGACAACTCCTCAATTCCTGTATCTCACAAAACTGCCTCTTAAAAATATTAAAATAAAGAACATTCTCAACGAAGGCTTTGATGAGGTGAGCTTGGTCAGTCCTGTAGACCTGGATGTTACCGGATATATTGAGAGTGCTTTCTACCAGAACGCCACCAGATCAATCTCAGGCACACAGAGAGAATGGGCAAATAGACTCACATCTGAACTCACACCTCCCAGCCAGGGAACCTGAACCTGTACACAGCCATTCCGGTAAAGATCTCTAGAAACAGGACATCACAGCCAGAAGACTGGAGGTTGGCTATCGTGTTGCTACTATTTAAGGAAGGCAGTAAAGAAAAGCCAGGGAACTATAGGCTGGTGAGCCTGACATCGGTGGGCACGTTGTTGGAGGGAATCGTGAGGGACAGGATGTACATGCATGAGTCAGGGTCAAGGAAATGCAAGGACTGATTAGGAATAATAAACATTGCTGTGATAGTGGGAAATCATGTCTCACAAACTTGATTGAGTTTTTTTGAAGAATTAAAAAAGAGGATTGATGAGGGCAGAGCGGAGGATGTGATCTATATGGATTTCAGTAAGGCGTTCAACAAAGTTCCCCATTGGAGACTGGTTCGCAAGGTTAGTTCTCACAGAATACAGGGAGAACTAGCCAATTGGTGCAGAACTGGCTCAAAGGTAGAAGACAAAAAGTGGTGGGGGATGGTTGGTTTTCAAACTGGAGGCCTGTGACCAGTCGAGTGCCACAGGATCGGTGCAGGATCCAATATTTTGTATTGTTTAGATAAATGATTTGGATGTGAGCATAAGAGGTATAGTTAGTAAGTTTGCAGATGGCAACAAAATTGGAGATGTAGTGGCCAGTGAAAGAGGTTACTTCCAATTACAATGGGATCTTGATCAGATGGGCCAATGGGCTGTGAAGTGGCAGATGGAGATTAATTCAAATAAATGCGAGGTGCTGCATTTTGCAAAAGCATATTTTTGTTGGACTTATGCACTTAATGGTAAGGCCTGAGAGAGTGTTGCTGAACATAGAGATATTGGAGTGCAGGTTCATTGCTCTTGAAAGCAGAGTCGCAGGTAGGTAGGATAGTGAAGGTGACATTTGGTATGCTTTCTTTTATTGGTCAGAGTATTGAGTAGACGAGTTGGCAGGTCATGTTATTGCAGTACAGGACATTGGTTAGGTTACTTTTGGAATATTGGGTGCAATTCTGGTCACCTCCCTATCGGAAGGATGTTGTGAAACTTGAAAGGGTTCAGAAAAGCTTTACAAGGATGCTGCCAGGGTTGGAGGGTTTGAGCTATAGAGAGAGGTTAAATAGACTGGGACTGTTTTCCCCGGAGCATCGAAGGCTGAGGGGTGACCTAATAAAGGTTTATAAAATTATTGGGAACGACCTTACAGAAGATTATAAAATCACGAGAGGCATGGAGAGGCTAAAGAGACAAAGTCTTTACCTTCAGGTGTGGGAGTCCAGAATTGGACGGCATAGGTTTATGGTTAGAGGGGAAAGATATAAGAGACTTAAGGGGCAGTTTTTTTAATGCAGAGGGTGGTAGGTGTATGGAATGAGCTGCCAGGGGAAGTGGTGGAGGCTGATACTAAGACATCTGGATGGGTATATGAATAGGAAGGGTTTGCAAGAATATGGGCCAGATGCTGGTAGGTGGGACTAGATTGGGTTGGGATATCTGGTCAGCTTGGACGGGTTGGACAGAAGGGTCTGTTTCCATGCTGTACATCTCTTTGACTCTAAGAACGGCTGAATGGTTCAATCAAAAATGATCTGTGGTTCAAATCATAACATCCTTCATGTTCCACAACCCATTCTTGGTCCCATCCTGCAGGCTCTATGAATCCCGGTCCCTCTAACCTCCTGCAGGACCCACGTCCCTTCCTACATTTGTACCATCCTCCAGGTTCTGCAGCCCTTCCTACCTCTGTAACATGGCCCAGTCTCTACAACTCTTCCCTCCTCTGCAATGGTCCCCATAAGAGCAGTGGAAGCCGGTGACATTTAAAAGAGTTAACGAGGGATATCGGGACTGGAGAATTTTGCAGGCATTAGGAATATAGGGACTTGAGGAGGTTTCACAGTTTCTGAGTGTTATAGGGACTGTGGGAAGTTACAAAGATTGGGATGGTTTCAGATTGGAGGATTCTGCAGAAAAACCTGACATGGTTAAAGGCAGGATTCTTAGTAGTGTACAATAAGAGAGGGATCCTGTGTCCCTGAAGTTACCACCGAATTTGAGAGGGTGTTAAAAAGGCGTATGGTGTGTTAGCTTTCATTAGCAGATATGGCTAAGACCCTGAACACATTTTTCACTTCAGAACCTACTGTGGACAAAGACTGGGGAACTCAGGGAACAGGAGTAATACGTTAGACCACAATTGGAGTTCTCCGTAATTCCAGTCTCCCTGCCCTAGGAAGGATGTTGTGAAACTTGAAAGGGCTCAGAAAAGATTTACAAGATATTGCCAGGGTTGTTGCTGAATAAGCTGGGGCTATTTTGCCTGGAGCATAAAAGACCGTAAAGCGGTTTATATAAAAATGACGGGCATGGATTGGATAAACATTCTATGTTTTTTTCCCAGGTGTTGGGAAGTCCAAAACTGGAGGGCATAGGTTTAAGGTTAGAGCGGAAAAGTTTAAAAAGGGACCAAGGGACAGCCTTTTCATGCACATGGTGATGTGTCTATGGAATGAGCTGAGAGAGAAAGTAACGGAGCCTGATACAATTACAAAAATTAAAAGGTATCTGGATGGGTATATGTGTAAGGGTTCAGAGGTACATGGGCCAAATCCTGGTAAATATGATGAATTTATTCAAATCTTCTGGTCAGCATGGATGAATTGGACCGAACAGTCTGTTTCCAAGCTGTACATCAGTATGACTTGAAAAGAGGGCATGTTATAGAAGAGGTGGTGCTTGTGGTTTTAAAACACAAAGGTATGGAAAACCCCAGGACCAGATTAACTGTACCACAGGACATTGTGGGATGCTAGGGAAGAAATTGACGAGCTACTAGCAAGGGTATTTGTACCATTGACAGTCATGTGTGATGTGCTGGAAGGCAGGAGGGTGACATAGTGGACAGTGAAGGAGGTTTCCTAAGATTACAAAGAGACCTTGATGAAATGGGTGAATGGGCTGAAAAACTGTCGATGGAATTCAATCTGAATAAATGCGAGGTAGCGCACTTGGTAAAACATACAAGGGTAGAACTTATACAATTAATGTTCGGCCTCGGTTAGTGTTTAAGAGCAGAGGGACCTCCGGGTTCAGGTACATAATTCCTGAAGCTTGCATCACAGGATGGATAAGACAGTGCTTAGCATGCCTAACTGTTGCTCAGTCTATTGAATGGAGGATTTGGGACGTGATTATGATATTGTACGGACATTGGTGAGGACTCTTCTGTAATACTCTGTCCAGTTCTGGTCACCCAGTTATAGGGAGAATATTATTAATCTGAAGGGTGTTCAGAAGAGATTTACCATGACCTTGCTGGGTATGAAATGCTTCAGTTCTGAAAAATGGCTGGATATGCAGATTTTTTTTCAGTGGAGCCTGGAGGTTGAGAAGTGACATTATAGAAGTTTAAGAAAGAAAGTTGGGATATAGAAAGAGTTGCCTATCAGTAGTTGCCTTTTCCTTAGGATGAGGGAGTCTCAAGTAGAGAGGCCACATTTTTAAGAGAGATGTTAAAAAAAGGATATAAGGGGAAGTTGTTCCACGGAGGGTGGTTTGGGTATGGAATGAACTTCCTGAGGTGGATGTCGGTACAATTACAATGTTTAAAAGAAATTTAGTTAAGTACATGGATATGAAAGGTTTGGCGGGATATAGGCCAGCAAAGGCATTTGGAATGCGTTTAATTTGAGATCTGACAACAATATGTTTTTTTTTCCATTATTGAAGAAAGACTGCGATGGAAACCCAGGGAGTTAAAGACCAATTAGCCCAATGTCAGTGGTGGGTAAGTTGTCGAAATGATTCTGCCAGACAGGAGTTACATGCATTCGGAAAGGCAAGGATTGATGATAGATAGTCAGCACAGCTTTGTGCGTACAAAGTCAGGTCTCACTAACTTGATTGTTTTTGTTGAAGTGTTGACCGTATATTTTCTACACTACCATCAGCAGGGCCTTTGACTGGATTTAGCATGATATACTGGTTTGTAAGATTAGATCACATGTGATCAGGTGGAGCTAGCCAACTGGATACAAAATTGGCTTGACAGCAGGAAACAGAGGGTGGTGAGAGAGTGTTGTTGTACAGACTGGAGGCCTGTGACCAGAGGTGTACTACAAGGATTGGTGCTGGGTTCACTGATGTGCATCACCGACAGACGATTTGGTTGAGAATATCGGAGTCATTGTTAGTAATTTTGTGGATGATCAAGTTAATGGCGTAGTGGGCAGTGAATGTGGCTATCAAAGGGGATCTCGAACAACTGGGCCAGTGGACCAAAGCATGAAAGATGGATTTTAATTCAGGTATTGAGTTTTGGACTAAATCAGTTAATGGTACAGCTCTGGGTAGTGTTGTCGAACAGAGACAGACCAAGGGGTGCAGTTACATTTTTCTTTGGAAGTGGCATCACAGGTGGACAGGGTGGGGAAACAGAATTTGGCACACTTGCCGTCATTGGCCAGTGCTTTGATATATGAGTTGGAGATATTTGTAACATTGTCTTCAATATTTCCCTTGGACAGAGGAGACTTATAAGGGGTGACTCATTAAAGTTTTTAAAACCATGCAGAGCGTAAGAATGGTGAATAGCCAAGAGTAAGTGAGTCCAAAACTAGAAGGGAGAAACGTGAGGTGAGAGAGCAAGGATTTAAAGAGGGAGCTGAGGAGCAACATTATCCACAGAGAATGGTGCAGAGACGGAACGAACTACCAGGGCCACATGGGAGAAACAAGAACAACTGTAACATGGAAACGAAATTTATGCAGGTACATGGAGAGGGGAAGGTCTGAAGGGATATGGGCCAAACACAGGCAAAAGCGACTCATTCAGTTTTGGAAAAATTGTCAGCATTGATAACTTGGACTGAAGTTTCTGTTTTCATGCTGCATGGCCCTGTAACCAGTTAAAGAGGAGGAGAATACTGAGATAAGACATGTTGTAGACACTGAAGCAAACTCCAGCCATAGGGATGGCAGTCTGGAATGCGGTAGATTTTAAATATGCAGAGGGCCTATATGGAAAGAAGGAGGTTACAGAGATAGTAACTGTTATAGAGTGAAAAATATATTGAAGACACTAATCCACAAGACATACGATAGGTACAGTGTTGGAGAGAGAACACAGAACAGAAAGATCCCAGGCAGCATTCCCACCCTCTTGTCGGAGGCCTGCTTTCCCCTCTGTTGTACTGATGCTCACTAAGAGAGCACAGGCCTCGACTGATAACTGAACTCTCTATGCTGTCTCAGTGCAACATACGTTAAGGTAGATGTGGTGATTGAGCTAGAGGTGTGTCTGTACTGTGTTCGCCCTGCAGCACTGTATCTGTGTCATGTCCTGTTAGCTGATATTTGGAGCTCTCGCATTGCTGTCTGCATATCTCACTGTAGGATTTATTGAAGGCTCCAGATCTCCCTGCCCTTTGTCTTTCTGGCTGACCAACCATCTTCAATGTGGTGATGGATGAGACAACCCACAGTTGGGAAGTCTATGAAGTCAGGACCTCCCTGAGTAACTACAGGAGACAGACAAATAGATAGAATGGAAAATGACACTGATGTAGTGAAGGTTACACATGTAGAATAGCACTGAGTCCCACAGAGATCTGGAAAATCCCAGTCTCCATTCCTGGCCTGTGCTGTTGCATCTCTCTGGAGTGGAGAATTCTGCTGGGTCAGGAACTGGAGTAGCTGCAAGAATGAGAGGCACTGACAGAGGCAGCAATTAGACCCACACAGTCAGGGATACCACATGGAGAGATACTGAGTGATAGAACCAGAGTGCAGGAAGGTGTCAGGATCAAATAATTGTGACAAAACAATAGGTTCAGCTTCATGATGCACTGCATAACTCGTCAGGACTGAGCAATCTGTGAGCAGGCGAAGTGATGGCCTAGTGGTATTATTGCTAGAGCATGTATCCAAAACCTCAGCTAATGTTCGGGGGAGGAAGGTTTGAATCCTACCGTATGAAATGGCAGAAATTGAAATCAATAAATTCAAATACTATAATTACCAATCCATAAATATGTATGAGACAATTGCTGATGTACAAAAACCCCAAACACTTGTCCTTTCGAGAAGGACTTCTGCCCATCCTCATGTGGTCTGCACGACATCCCCACAGCAAAGTGTTTTCCAAATCCAAATAGAAAAGGTGATGTATCGGAACAGCAGGGGGAATGTGGCTGAAGACAAGCAGAAAGGAACAGGATGGGATAAGGTTTAACTAAAACTCTACATTAGCGAATTGGTTTGTGATAGGAAATTGTGGGAAAGAGTCCAGAATTTTTTTTCCACAAAGACAAAGTCTCTTCAATTTGTGACACAGATGAAAGAGATTTAGACACCAGAGAGATGTGGTTACAGGGGGAACAAAATGTGGAACATAAAAATTCAATGGATCACAACCTTGTGGAAACTCAGGCAAAATGGACAACGCTAATAATAATGGGTAACAAGGGCATGAGATAGAAAGCGGGAGGGGGGTGGTGGAGAGAGAGATGGAGGACGGTCCTTAAATGAGAACAGGCAAACAATGGTCATAAATTATTCTTAGCAGATAATGTTAAGGATAAGACACAGAAATTTAATAAGTATAGTTAGAGTAAGAGAATCACTAACTAAGCAGTGGGGCCTGTTAGAAACCAAAGGGAAGTAGGTGAGGTCTTCTATGAATGCTTCCCATCTGTATTCACACTGGAGAAAGACATTGTAGCCAGGGATTTCAGTTGGGATGGTGAGGTTCTGGAACATGTTAAGATCAATGAGAAGGAGGCATTAAATGTATTCACAGGCAAAAAGGTGGAGAAATGTCCAGAAACAATAAAATATATCCCAGACTGCTATGGGAGCTAAGGGTGTAGATTGCTGGGGCCCTGGCAGATATATTTAATTCTTTGCTGGCCACAGGTGAAGTGCCGAATGAGCGGGGGATCATGAATGTGGTTCCTTTGTCCAGGAGCAGCAGGGATAGGCCAGGTAATTACAGAGCAGATCGTCTGACAGCAGGGGGCAGGAAATTATTGGGAACAATTCTGAGGGACACAATGAAACAACATTCCAACGGACAGGAATACATTCGGGATTATCTGAATGGATTTGGTAGAGGATTGTCCTCTTATATTGATGAGGCCAGTGCAGATGATGTGGTTTACATGGAGTTTATTAAGGTCTTTGACAAGGTCCCACATGAAAGGCTGGTCCAAAAGGGAAGAGCCCATGGGATCCAAGGCAACTTGGAAAATTGGATCCACAATTGGTGGAGGGTGTCTTTCATGATTGGAATTGTTTACCCAGTGGGAATACCACAGGGATCTGGACAGAAACCATTGCTGGTTATTATGTACAGTAATATCACAGATGTGAAAGGAGAAGGAATCATTAGTAAGTTTGCAGATGACATGAAAGGTGAGGGTGTTGTCCACAGTGAGGGGGATGGTCTCAGGCTGTAGTCTAATATTGATCAGATGATAAACGGAGCAGAGTAAAGGCAGATGGAGTTTACTTCTGATCACTGTTGGAAGTTAATAACTGAACGATATCCATCATGAATTGTAGGTCCACCTGGAATACTGAGGAATACATGGAATTTGGTGGACAAGTCCCTGGATGTCTGAATGTCTGATTGTGTCAGCACAAGTAGACAGAGTGGGGAAGACACCTAAATTGGGAGCAGGTGGGGGACCCATATCCTGGTGGGGGGAGTTGCTGAAGCTGCTGGAGAGGATTTAAACTCATCTGGCAGGGATGTGGGACCCATAACAGTCATAAGGCCAGAAAGAAATTTGAGGCTGGTACAGATGTTAAAGATATCAATATAAATAGACAAGGCAGGCAAGAACATAACAGGCGATGAGGGAAAACTGGTGGATTAAACTGCATTTATTTCAATGCAAAGGGCCGGACAGATAAGGCAGATGAACCCAGAGCATGGATGGGAACATGGGACTGGGATGTTGTAGGTATTACAGAAATACAGCTGAGGGAGCGATAGGACCAGCAGCTCAATGTTCCAGGGGGCAGATGCTAAAGGAAGGATATAACAGGAGGAAAAACAGGAGGAGGGCTGATGGTTTTGATTGGGGGAAAATTCCCAGCAGTACCTAGAGGGAGTATTCATGCAGGATCGCCCAGTGAAGCGAGATTGGTGGAATTGAGAAAAAGAAATTGGTCATCAGTTTGCGACGATCGTACTACAGCGATAGGCAATGGGAGATGAACGAGCAAATGTGTCAGGAAATCTCAGAAACCTGTTAGAATAATAGGGTTGTAAGCGTAGGGGATCTTAAACTTTCCAAACTTGGACTGGGATTGCTCCTGATTTAAGCATTTGGATGGAAGGAATTTGTTCAGTGTGTTCCAAAAACTCCCAGTCATTATGTAAATGGCCCAATTGGAGAATGGGGCTAAACCTGACCTCCCCTTGGGAAACAAGGTCGGGAACGGGACTGAGGTGTTAGTGGGGGACCCGTTTGGAAAGTCACCACAAATGTATAAGTTTGAAAATAGCGATCGAAAAGGACAGGCCTGGTCCACAAGTTTAAGTTATACAATGGAGCAAGATAGTATGAGACAGGAATTTTTAAAGTAGATATGGGGAGGCTATGTGCAGGTAAAGGGACATCTGACAAGTAGGAATATCTTAAAACCAAGATAAAAGGAGCGTTCTGCACCAGCATATTCCTGTTAGTGTGCAGCTCAATGCTGACAGAATTAGGAAACACTGGCTGAGTTGAGAGGCTCTGGAGAAGAAAAAAGGGAGCACATGTCAGATATAACTGGCTGGCTCAAGGGAATCCCTTCAGGAGCATCGGGGCTTTAGAAATACACTTTGGATGGAAATCAGGAATGCAAAAAAGGGATATGAGATAGCTTTGGATGAGAAAGTTAAGGAGAACTGAAAGAGATTCTGCAAGTGTATTAAGGGCAAAAGAAGAACAAGGGACAAAACCAGTATCCTTAATGATCAATGAAGCCAACGATGTATAGAGTTATAAGATTCTAAACAAATATTTCACTTTGGAGCTTACTGTAGATAAATACTGGGGAGCTCAGTGAACTAAACAGTGTTTGGCCCGACTACTATTGGAATACTGTGTGCAATTCTGTTCTCAATGCCACAGGAAGGATGTTGTGAAACATGAAAGGGATCAGAAAAAATCACCAAGGAGGTTGCCACAGTTGGTAGGTTTGCGCTCCAGGGAAATGCTGAATAAGCTGGGGCTGAATTCACTTGAATATGAGAAGCTGAGAAGTTAACTGATAAAGGTGTTTAAAATCATGATGATCATTGATAGGGTCAATAGACAAGGTCTTTTCCCCAGGCTGAGGGATTCCCAACCGAGAGGACATAGCTTTAAAGTGCGAGAGGAACTTTTTAAAGGGACCTAAAGGACAATTGGTTCCTGCAGAGTGTATGGAATAAGCTGCCAGAGGAAATAGTGGAGGGTGATAGAAATACATTTAAAAGGCATGTAGGTGGGTGTATGAATAGGAACAGTTGAGAGGGATATTGGCAAAGTTCTGGCAAATGTGACTAGATACATCATGCAGGAGTTGTTCCGAAGGATCTGTTTCTGTGCTATACAGCTCAATGACTCAGTGTCTTGAAATGGTTCCACATTATAGAAGAGGAGGTGCTGGAGGGTTTAAAACACAAAAGTAGATAAATCCCAAGGACCTGGTCAAATGTATCTCGGGAAATTGTGGGAAGCTGGTGAAGAAATTGTAGGGCTGCTAGCAGAGATATTTGTACCATAGAGAGCTATGTGTGATAAGCTGATAGACTGGAAGGTGGCATTGTGGACAGTGAAGAAGGTTTTCTGAGATTACAAAGGGATGCTGATGAAATGTGTGAATTGGTGAAAAACTGTAGATGGAGTTCAATCTGAATAAATGTGCAGTAATGAATTTGGTACAACAAACACGGGCAGGGCTTATACAATTAATGGTAGGACCTTCGGTAGTGTGTTGTAGAACTCGGGGTTCACTACATAATTCTTTGAAGTTTGCAACAGAGAGACAGGATGGTTAATAAAAAAACTTGCTTGCCACACTTGCTTTCATTGTTCAATCCTTTGGCTATAGGAATTGGGAAGTCGCATTGAGATTATACAGGCCATTAGTGAGTCCTCTTCTGGAATACTGTATCCGGTTTGGGTCGCCCAGTTATAGGAAGGATACTATTAAGCTGCAGAGGGTTCAGAGGAGATTTACTGGGATGTGGATGGGAATGGAGGGTTTCAGTTATAAAGAAAGGCTGGATAGGTTGGTATTTTTTAATTGAATCCTGAATGTTGACAGTTGACCTCATAGAAGTTTATAACATAATGAGGGGAATAGATAGCGTTAATGGGAGTTGTCTTTTCCCATGGACTGGGGAGTTTCAAGACAAGGCACGACATTCTTAAGTTTAGAGGAGAGACATTTTGAAAAAAACTACATGGGGACACATTGTTACACAGAGGGTGGGATGTGTGTGGAATGAACTTCCCAAGAAAGGGATGAATGTGGGGACAATTACAATGTTTAAAGACATTTGGATTAGCACAGGAATAGGAAAGGTTTGAAGGAACAGGCAGGTGGGACAAGATCAGTTTTAGAGTATGGTTAGCATTAACCGACCAGTGCGTATGACTCTCTGATTATGATTATAATGTTGTGTCATTAATTAAGAAAGGCTGCAAGAGGAAGCCAGGAAACTACAGACTGAAGACCAGACATCAGGGTGGGTCGGTTGTTGGAGGTCATTCTAAGAGGTAGGACTTACATGCATTTGGAAAGATAACGACTGATTACTGCAGCCAGCATGGCTTTGTGCGTGGGAAAACATGTCCCACAAACTTGACTGGAGTTTGCTCAAGATGTGACGGAGAAGATAGATGAAGGCAGAACAACAGACATTGTTTCTGGCTTCAGCAACCCTTGGTCAGGGTGTAGCATGATACATTGGTCAGTAAGTGTAGATCACCAGGGATCAGGGAGAACCAGCCAACTGGATACACAATGGGATGACAGTGGGAGACAGAGGGTGGTGGGAGAGGGCTGTTGTTCAGACTGGAGGCCTCTGACCAGCAGTGTGCTGTAAGGATTGGTGCTGGGACCACTGTTGTGCATCATTGATATAAATGTTTTGAGTGAAAATATAGGAATCCCTGTTATTATGTTTTTTGGTACCAAGATTAGTGGAAGAGTGGGCATGGAATATAGTTATCTACGGTAATCAACTGGGCCAGTGGTTTACGGAATGAAAGATAGAGTTTAATTCAGGTATTGAATTTAGTTCAGACAAACTAGGGAGGACTAACACAGTTAATGGTAGGGCCCTGGGCAGTGTTGTCGAACAGAGAGAGACCAAGGGGTGCAGTTACATTGTTCCTTGGAAGTGACATCACAGGGGGACTGGGTGGGGAAACTTGCCATCAGTGGCCAGAGCATTGAGTACATGAGGTGGAGATATTTGTAACATTGTCGTCAATATTTCCCCAGGCAGAGGAGGCCACGGGGTGACCTTATAAAGCTTTATGGAACAATGTAGGGCGTAAGTGAGGTAAATAGCCAAGGGTAGGTGAGTCCAAAGCTGGAGGCATAAACGTGAGGTGAGTGAGCAAGGATTTAAAAAGGAGCTGAGGGGCAACATTTTCCATAAAGGATGGTGCATAGACGGAATGGATTGCCAGAGGAAATAGTGAAAACAAGTACAATTACAACATGGAAAAGACACTTGGGCAGGTACATGGAGAGGAGAAAATTAGAAGGGATATTGGTCAAACACAGACAAACGTGATGCATTCCATTACGGAAACCTTGGCCAAAGAATCATGCAGCACAGAAACAGACCCGATGTCTGCAGTTATGAGAGGAGGAGACTATCGAGACAAGGCATGTTGTAGAGACTGAAGCAAGTTACAGCGATATGGATGGTCATCTGGACTGGAGGTTTCAAATATGTGAAGTAATTGATGAGAGGGGAGGAGATGACAGAGATAGGAACTGTGATAGAAGTAAGAATGATTGAAGACACTGGTCCACAAGACGAACCATAGATACAGTTTTGGAGAGGGATTAGGGAACAGAAAGATCCCAGGCAGTATTACGACACTCTCATGGAAAGCCTGCATTCCCCTCTGTTGTCCTGATGCTCACCAAGACAGCACACACATGAATTGAAAACTGGGAACTCCCTATGCTGTCCCAGTACAAGAAAACTTAAAGTAACAATGGTGCTTGAGCCTGGGGGTGTGTCTCTACTGTCCTCCCCCTCCAGCACTATATCTATGTCATGTCCTGTTAGCTGATGTTTGGAGCCCTCTCATTGCTCTCTGCTCTGTGCACTGTGAGTGATCTTACCTGGTGGCAGGATTTATTGAAGGCTCCCAACCTCCCTGACATTTGTCTTTCTGGCTGACTAACCATCGTCCCAAACAGCAGTTGGCAAATCTACTGAGGGAGGAACTCCCTGAGTACCTGTAGAAGACACAGAAATAAGCAGAATGGGAAATTAGACTGATGCTGCGAGGGTTACACATGTAGAATGGCACTGAGCCCCACATAGATCTGGCCTCTGCTGCCTCATCTCTCTGGAGTGGAGAATTTTGTTGGCTCAGGATCTGGAGTAGCTGCAAGAGGGAGAGATGCTGACAAAGGCAGCAATTAGACCCACACAGTGAGGGATCCCACATGCCGAGATACTGAGTGATATCACCAGAGTTCAGGATCAAACAATTGTGCAGTAAGAAATGGTTTTGATTCTTGTTGCACTGGGATGCTCAACCTGTGAGCAGGCGAAGTGATAGCGTAGTGGCATTATTGTGAGGCAATTTATCCAGAAATTCAGCAAATGTCCTCTGGACACAGGTTCAAATTCGGCCATTGCAAATGATTGAATGTGAATTAAATACTTCAAAAAGATATCATTTAAAACATGTAAGTGAGTATTAAGCTACTACTGATGTTAAGAAAAATCCATCAGGTGCATTCATGTCTTTAGTGAAGTAATGTAAGATGAGACTGCGATATCACAGGTATTACAGAACAACAGCTGAGGGAGGGACAGGACAGGCAGCTCAATGTCCCAGGGGACAGATGCTGCAGGAAGGACAGAAGGGGAGCTGAGAGAGGAGGAGAGCTGCTGGTTCTGATTGGGTGAAACATCACAGCAGGACTGAGAGCGGATATTCCTGCGGGATCGCCCAGTGATGTTGTGTTCATGGAATTAATCAATGACAATGGGTCTTCCCTTTCCTCTGATTGTTCTACAGACCCCGATAGCCCCGCCCTCCTGCATTTTGACCTTCTCAAGATGGCGGCCCTGAGGCCCACGCTCCCTCAAACTACTTGCGTCCATGAAACCGGGCCGCTTCCCTGATCAGGGACCGCCACCTCCTTCCCCGGGCCTGGAGGGGCTTTTTCAGTTTTCTTTAACCTTTAACCAGGACTTGTGAATTCTCTCCGCTCTTTTCTCCCAACGAGGCTCCCACACACCGGCTCTGAGCGCTGCTCTCTGAAGCCGATCGCAGTTGCTGCTGGAGAAAGTTGCTCCATGTCTCTCTCTCCCTGTCCTGATCAATGTGACACTGCGCATGTGCCACATAGGAACCAAACTGCGCGTGCGTCTGAGATTATTGGAGAGTGTATAGAGAATATTCATAAATGCACAGAATCATGGGAGAAATATTTATCATTAACAATTGTTCTGTCGTGTTAGAGACATACAGATGTTTCGTATGCAAGAAGATTGTTCAGTCCAACTTAACCATCCCGGACAGGTATGTAAATTACCAGTCGTTCTGGGAGTTTGATAAGAAGTTTCTTACTCGATTTGTGTAAATCGATTGGAAATATGTACGTTATCAGATTTATATCTCAACTATTTCTTAAAATCTCACATTGATTTATGAGAGAGGTTTGATACTCCACTATGTAGTGAGAATGATCAATCCTGCAAAACAGTTTGCTTTCTGACCAATCCTGAAGCGCTCCCTCCCGAGAATGTTTTGGCCCCGCTCCTCACTCACTCTGGTTGGAGGACGGGTCGCTGCTTGGTCCTCCAATTCCGCTCCCCCCTCCCATTTGCAGAG
This sequence comes from Hemiscyllium ocellatum, assembly GCF_020745735.1. Taxonomy (NCBI): domain Eukaryota; kingdom Metazoa; phylum Chordata; class Chondrichthyes; order Orectolobiformes; family Hemiscylliidae; genus Hemiscyllium; species Hemiscyllium ocellatum. The sequence continues at coordinate 11,033,898 of NC_083405.1, read as the reverse complement.
TTGATTCGGGCGTGACTCAGCAGCTAAGCACCAGAAATATTCAGGGACAAGGGAAGTCAGAGTCGATGTTTTGTGATGCGATGAAAATATCCCGAATCTTGGAGCAGGAGGCTTGGGTTCAATTCACAGCTCGTGCAGGTGTGTCAAATAACAACTTTGAACAGGTTCATTCGGAAAAACAAGGTAAGTCAGAAACAGAGTAAACACAATAGAAAATGCATACAATGTGGTCGGGCAGTCAATGCTCAGATGATTTTAGTCTTTACCAAGCGTTTCATTGCGCCAATGCCTCCCAGTTCAGATTGTTCCACTCTAATTGTGCACAGCCAGATATCACGATTGTGGGGCAAAGTGTTTTTCTGGAACTCCCTCGGTTTTGAAGGTGAAAATAGGTGAGAAGGAGCAGGGTTTTGTTTGGAGTTACCTGTTCCCCTCCAGTTGCCGTGTCTTATTATTGCCCTGATTCTACGTCGTACATGTTTGGTAGAGATCAGTGACATTTCATACGCCCACAATACAAGATGTGTCACTCTGTTTAAGACAGCAGAAACCTTTAATAGCACAATAGTCATAGAACAATATAGAGCAGAACAGGCCCTTCAGTCCTTGATGTCGCCCCGACCTGTGAACTGTCCTCAGCTCGTCACCTTACACTATCCTAATATCACCCATGTGCTTCTCTGAGGATTGTTTTAATCTTACTGATGCGGCGGATTTGTCTACATTAGCAGGTAGTACATTCCACGCCCTTACCACTCTCTGAGTAAAGAACCTGCCTCTGACCTCTGTCTTGAATCTATCACTCCTCATTTGTAGTTTTGCGCCCCTTGTGCACACTGACGTCATCATCCTAGAAAAAGTCTTCCACTGTCTACCCTATCTAAGCTCTGATCATTTTGTATGTCTCTATCAAATACCCTCTTAGCCGCCTTCTTGCCAAAGAGAACAGGTTCAAGTCTCTCAGCTTTTCTTCATAAGACCTTCCCTCCAGACTAGGCTAATCCTGGTTAATCTCCTCTGCACCTTTTCCAATTCTTCCAAGACCGTCCTGAAATATGGGCACCAGAACTGCACACAATGTTCCAAGTATGGCCGCACCAGCATTTTGTGTAGTTGCAGCATGATATTGTGGCTCCGGAACTCAATTCCTCTACAAGTAAAACCTAACACACCGTATGCCTTAACATATTATCCACACGGGTGGCAACTTTCAGGGATCTATGTACATGGACTCCAACATCCTTCTGCACATCCACACTACCGAGAATCTTTCCACTGACCCAGTACTCTGCCTTTCTCTTATTCTTCTCAAAGTACATCACCTCACATTTAACTGCATTGAACTCCATTTGCCATCTCTCAGCCCAATTTTGCAATTTATCCAAATCCCCCTGCAACCTGTAACATTCTTCCACACTGCCCACTACTCCAACGACTTTAGTGTCGTCAGCAAATTTACTAATCCATCCACCTATACATGCATCTACGTCATTTATAAAAATGACAAACAGCAGTGGTCCCAAAACAGATCTTTGTGACACACCACTAGTAACTGGACTCCAGTTAAATATTTTCCATCAATCACCACTCGCTGCCTTCTTTTACAAAGCCAGTTTCTAATCCAAACTGCGAAATCACCATCAATTCCATGCCGCTGCATTTTTTCCAACAGCCTACCATATGTAACCTTATCAAAGGCTTTACTGAAGCCCATGTATACCACATCAAACGCCCTACCCTCATCTACATGCTTGGTTACCTCCTCAAAAAACTCAATGAGGTTTGCGAGACACGACCTGCCCTTGACGAAACCATGTTGATTATCTGAAATCAAACTGTTGTTTGCAAGATGATTAAAAATCTTATCTCTTATAATCCATTCCAAAACCTTTTCATATAACACACGTAAGGCTCACTGGTGTATAATTACCTGGGTCATCTATACTGCCCTTCTTGAACAAAGGCACAACATTTGGAATCCACCAGTCCTCTGGTACCAAACCTGTAGACAATGACGACTCAAATATCAAAGCCAAAGGTTCTGCTATCTCTTCCCTAGCTTCCCAGAGAATCCTCTGAAAAATCCCATCCAACCCAGGGGACTTGTCAACTTTCACTCCTTCTCGAACACCTGTTTCGATCCTTTCTTGTCTAATATCTCGTACCTCACTCTACTCCTCTACAATATTCTCCTTTTCCTGAGTGAAAACCGATGAGAAATATTCATTTAGCACCTCTCTGATCTCCACAGGGTACACACTCAACTTCCCACTTCTCTCTTTGATTGGACCTTTTCCTACCCTAATCATCCTTTTATTCCTCACATACCTATAGAAAACTTTAGGGTTCTCCTTGATTCTATTTGCTAAAGACTGCTTGAGTCCTCTCTTTGCTCTTCTTAACTCTCTTTAAATCCTTCCTAGCTGATCTGTAACTCTCCACCTCCCCATCTGAACCATCTTGCCTCATCAACATATAAGCCTCCTCCTTCTTCGTAACAAGAAATGCAATTTCTGTAGTAAACCCCGGTTCCCTTACCTTATCACTTCCTCCCAGCCTGACAGGGACATACCTATGAAGGACACACAATATTTGATCCTTAAACCAGCTCCATATTTCCATTGTCTGTATCCCCTGCATTTTGCTACCTCATTCCATGCATCCTAATTCCTGCCTAATCGCATTATAATTCACCTTGCCCCATCGATAACTCTTGCCCTGTGGCATTAAACATCCCTTTCCATCGCTAAACTAAACGTATGTGAATTAGCATCACTCTCTCCAAAGTGCTCCCCAGAACTAAATCAAACACCTGGCCTGGTTCATTACCAAGCACCAGATCCAATGTTGCCTTCCCTCTTGTCGGCCCTTCACCATACTGTGGCCGGAAACCCTCCTGCACACACTGGACGAAAACTGATCCATCCGACGTACTAGAGTTATAGCATTTCCAGTCAATGTTGGGGAAGTTAAAGTCCACCATAATGACCACACTGTTACTTTCACTTCTACTCAGAATAATTTTGCTAATCCTCTCTTCCACTTCCCTCGAACTCTGTGGAGGCCTATTAAAAAAACTCCAAGCAGTGTGACCTCTCCTCTCCTGATTCTAACCTCAGCCCACACTACCTCAGGAGACAAGTCCTCATCAAAAGTTCTCTCAGCCACAGTTATACTATCCTCGACTAACATGACATGCAAGGACGCATTGCAGTGCTTCAAAATCCATGAGGCAGTCATACTCTCTGTGACAGACAGACTCAGTCTGGAACCTCCTCTGTCCTTAAGACCTTATATGCTGCCTGCGCTCCTCCATTTCCCTTTTGCATGTTCCCTTTCCAACCCACCCCACATGCATCACTCTACAATTGGAGCTGTGAAGGGCAGAAGTCTGTGGAATAGCCTCCCTAACCTTCTCTATTCTCCTTTAAGATGTATTTTAAATCATTCTCTTTAATCAATGTTTTGATCATCCATGAAGCACCTGAGGGGATTTGCCATTGTGAAAGATTCAATACAATGCAAGTAGTTGTTGTTATTGCCATACATGAGGAAAAAAAACAGGAATGTTGCATTCAAAATTCTAACAAGATAGTCACTGATAGGTGTAGTGTGCAGGCCACCAAATAATAACATCACATTGGGATGGGCAATAAACAAAGAAATTACTAATGCCTGTAAAAATGATTCGGTTATTATCATGGGTGATTTTAATCTACATGAAGATTGGTCAAACCAGCTCAGTCAGGGTAGCCTTCAAGAGTTCATTACGTGTATTCATGGTAGTTTTTATTTGACCAGTATGAAATAGAACTAACAAGGGAGCAAGCTATCCAAGATCTGGCCCCTGTGCAATGAGACAGGAATAATTAATCACCTCAGAGTTAGGGATCCTCTTGGAAGAAGTGATCACTGTATTGTTGAATTAGAATACATATGGAGAGTGTGATGATAAAAGCTAATACCTGGGTCCTGTGCTTGAACACGGGGAACTAATATAGAATGAGGGAGAACCTGGATAAAGTAGACTGGAAACAAAAACTTTATGGTGGGAAGTTGATGGGCAGTGGAAGATTTTCAAAGACAATTTATAAAGTGCTCAGCAAAGGTATATTCCAGTGAAAAGGAAGGACTGTAAGAAAAGGCATACTCAGCAATGGGTATCCAAGGAAAATGATCAAATTGAAAGAGATGGCATACAAACTGGCCAAAAACAGCATGAAACTAGAACTGAAAAACCTTTGAAAGGTCAAACGAAAGTCACAAAAGAGCTGTGAAGAAAAGTAACATACAAAATGAGAAAAATAAACTAGCACAGATGTAAAGACAGATAGCAAACGTCTATATAAATATTCAAAGTTTGTTATAAATAAATAAATATAAATGAGAAAAGAATGGCTAAAGTAAATGTTGGTCCTTTGGAAAATGAGAAGGAACATTTAATTATGGGATATCACAGTGGAGGATACTAATATCTTGCGAGTAATTAACAAAGAGACAAAGGTAGGTGAGGATTTGGAAAGTATCATTATTATGGAACGGGTAGTTTAAGACTGTTTGGAGGTAATTGAGCTAACGATAGAAAAGTCTCCTGACCCTGATGGAATGCATCCCAGGGTACTAAAAGAGATGCCAGGAAAAATAGCAAATGCACTGGCAGTAATTTTCCAAAATTCACTGGACTCTGTGGCACTCCCAGCAGATTGGAAAGCAACAAAACACTGTTTTAAAAAGGAGGTGGACAAAAAGTGGGGAATTATAGACCAGTTGGTTTATTCCCTGTAGTGGGAAAGATGCTTGGACCTCTTATCATGGAAGAAATAGTAGGGAATCTCGATAGAAATTGTCCCATTGGACAGACACAGCATGGATTCATGAAGGGCAAGTCTTGCTTGACAAATCTTTTGGAATTCAATGAAGACATTTCGAGAAAGGTGAATAATTGGGACCCAGTGGATGCAGTGTACCTGGATTTCTAAAAGTCCATCAACAAGGTGCTGCACAAGAGGTTGTTGCATGATATAAGGGTGCATGGCATTGGGGTAGAGTATTAGCATGGATAGTAGATTGGTTGACTAATAGGAAGTAATGTGTGGGGATAACTGAGTATTATTCTGGCTGGCAATCAGTGACAAGTAGTGTGCCTCAGGGATCGGTGTTGGGACTGCAATTATTTACAATTTGGATTTGGGACCACACGTAGGGTGTCAAACTTTGCAAATGACCTTAAGATGGTTAGCGGAACAAAGTGTGCGGAGGACTGTGAAACTTTGCAGAGGAACATATATACATTGGGTGAGTGGGTAATGGTCTGTTAAATTAAATAGAATGTTTGTCAATGTAAAGTTATACTCTTTGGTTGGAGTAACATAAAAAAATTACTTTAATGTTAAAAAGTTGCATCATTTGCAAGACAGAGGGACCTGAGTATCATTCTGCATGAAGGTTGGTCACCAGGTACAACAATCAATTCAGAAAGCAAATGGATTTTGTCCTTCTTTCCTGAAGAGATTGTGGTTAAAAGCAGAGGTTATGTTCCAGCTGTATTTGGGTGCTGGTGAGGCCACACCTGGAGTACTCCATGTAGTTTCTATCTCCTTAGTTGTGAAAGGATATACTGGCACTAGAGTGGGGTGCAGCGGAGGTTAACAAGGTTGATTCCGGAGTTGAGGGGGTTGGTTTAAGAGAGACTGAATAGATTGGGATTATATTCATTGGAATTCAGAAGAATGGAAACATAAAATAATGAATGGAATGGATAAAATAGAAGTAGAGAGTTGTTTCTACTGGCAGGTGAAGCTAGGACAAGAGGGCATCACCACAAGACTAGAGGCAGCAAACTTAAGACTGAATTGAGAAGGAACTTCTTGACCTCTATGTAATTCATTGCCCAGGGAAGTAGTTGATGCTAGTTCACTAAACGTTTTTAAAGCTCAGTTAGATTTTTTAAAAATAAATCATTAATTAAGGGACACGGTGAGAACACGGGTAAATTGTTCTGCATCTACGAAATGATCAGCCATGATGTTATTGAATGGCAGAGCAGGTTCGAAGGGCAGGATGGCCTTCTCTTGTACCTAGTTCTTATGTTAAACATTCCTCCCTCACTCGTGACTTGGAGGTGTTGGTGTGGAATTGGGATGGACAAAAGTAAAGTTCACAGAACTCCAGCATATTGGTCAACAGATTTATTTGGAAGCACTAGCTTTGCTGCTTCTTCATCAGGTGGTTTTGAGATGGTGTCGTGTCATTCATAACTTTGGTCCCTCACTCTTGTAACTAACGAACTGCAATAAAACCCGCGAAGCAGTGCGCATGCTCCAGCCAAAAATGGGCCTCGGATGATTGATGTCAGCGGCGGACCAATGGAAAGGCAGGGACAGAGCTGGAGGACCCGGGCGGCCGGTTATACCTCTGACCAATCAGAATGAATGAGGGGCGGGATTAGACGTGATCATGCTCGACGTTGGTGTGGCATGTGCGGGCGGAGAGCTGTCGGTAAGGAAAGATATAAACAGTCGGAAGCGGGGGGAACATGGTGCTGGTCTGGGCTGAGAGGTTTCACAAACATTTGGTGTACATCGGAAAATACAAATTTGAAACTTAGTCCCATTTTTGCAGTAAACGGGAAAATGTCTCATCAGGCGATTGACTCGAGTAAGTGCCGCCATCTTTATTGGGGGCAACGATTCACTGGACATGTGCAGCGCCAGCTTTGGAGGGGGCAAAGTTCAGAGGGGTGTATGTGCAGCTCTCCCTGATAGAGTGTCATGGGGCAGGATTCACACAGAGCACATTCACACCCAGAGACATGGATTTTTTTTTCTGCATGTGTTTCGTCGTTCATTTAAATGATTTTGATGTGAATAGAGGCGGTACAGTTAGTAAGTTTGCAGGTGACACCAAAATTGTTGGTATTATGGTCAGTGGTAAAGGTTGTCTCAAAATACAATGGGATATTGATCAGATGGACCAATGGGCTGGGGAGTGGCAGATAGGATTTAATTTAGATAAATGTAAGGTGCTGCATTTTAGAAAAGCAAATCAGAGCAGGACTGACACAGTGAATTGTAAGGTCTTGGAGAGTCTTACTGAACAAAGAGTCCTTGGAATGCAGGTTCATAGCTCCTTGAAAGTAGAGTCACAGGTAGATAGGACAGTGAAGAAGGCATTTGGTATGCTTCCCTTTATTGGTCAGAGCATTGAGTAAAGGAGCTGGACCGGATATTGGTTAGACCAAGTTTGTAATATTGTGTGCATTTCTGGTCTCCCTCTTATCCGAAGGAAGCACTGAAACATGGAAGGTTTGAGAATAGATTTTCAAGGATGTTGCGGATTTGGAGGATTTGGGTTGCAGGGAGAGGCATAATAGACTGGGGCCATTTTCCCTGGAGTGTCATAGGCTGAGTTGTGATATTATAGAGGTTTATAAAATCAGGAGGGGCATGGATAGCATAAATAGACAAGGTGTTTACCTTGGGTTGGTAGAGCCCAAAACTAGAAGATGCAGGTTTAGGGTGAGAGGGGAAATTCAAAAGGGGCCTAAAGGGCAACTAAAATAGTTATACTTAAACGGGATTTGAATAGGAAGAGTTCAGAGGGATGTCGGCCAAGTGCTGGCAAATGGGAATAGATTAGGTAAGAGTATCTACTTGGCATGGACGGTTGGACCGAAGAGTCTGTTTCGGTGCAAGTCATCTCTGACTGTGGGATCATAAAAGTGAACATGGCTCTGATTCACCTCTGGTTTCCTTGATGTCCACTTGTTCATTATCTAGCTTCCTCAGTCTCTCATGAGTGTATTTTTGCTCTGTTTAGTAATTTACTATTACGTTCACAGACCCTTTTGTAAATGAATTGTCCACTGCTGCCCGGCTCGTGACCAGATGCTGCTCATTATCAAGTTTTTTTTTCCCACAATATCTTTTACAGTCAAGAATTCTTTTTTCCCCAATAAGCGAGTGTATTTTCCTTCTATTTCTGACAGTCAAATTCTGCACCATTTTCATTTCCTATAATTCATATTGCACTCTCTGAAACATCGTGTGTATTTCTCCTTCCATGGATAGCACTGATCAATGCCAAAGTCATGGTACCTGTGGAGAGGGAAATGTTTGACTTCCTTGTACTGTTGCAGTTTGTATGATGAGGGTGCTCCCACAACGTGGTTGTGTAAGAGACATAACAGTTTATTCACTCAGCTATAGTGAAGAGTAGAAAATGTCTGTACAGTTCAACATGTTTTTAATTTCACAAAAATATTATTGAGAACTTTGACAGAAGACCAGGGATGGAGAATATTGTGTCCGGTGATCACAACCATTGCCAAATAATCCGTTTGTCAGGAATGCCTTAAAGGGAGAAAGCAGATCTTCGAGGGTTAGGGTGGGAATTCCCGACCATTTCGCCTTGGAAGCTATAGAAACAGTCACACAGGTGAACTCAAAAATAAAAACATCGTTGCGCATCTGAACTAAAATGAGTTATTGAGATATGAAAGGGTGTGTGTGTGTGTGTGTGCAGGGAGATAGGAATGATTACAGCCAGGAATTAAATCAAGGGTGTGAAAGTAAATGGTTGTTGCTTATAAATGGGAATCTTTTGATGGATCAGCAAGTTCTGGTACAAGTGAGCACTTGGGCTGTAGAGTTCTCAATATTCTTGAGATTAACGGGACGGTGAATGTGGGATGCTGGCCAGGAGTGGGTTTACATAATGAAATCTAGAGTTAACAAAATGAATGAATGTGAGTTTCAGCGAATGTGGTGAGGTCAGATGATATCACTGAAGTCTAAATCGTGGTCTTGGAGTGGGACTGGGCTATCACCCTCGCCTCACCTCCGGAATTCATCTGTTTGTCAGTTTGTGAATCAAGTCTGTAATAAGATCAGGAACTGAGTGGCCCTGGCAGAACCCAAACTGGGCGTCCCAGAAGGTTATTGCTGAGCAGCTGCGTGACAGCATTGTTGATGACACCTTCCACCACTTCGCTGCTGAGCGAGTGTGAATGCATGGAGGGAAATTGGCTGAGTTGGCTCTGTCCTGTGTTTTCGCGTGTTGAACATCCATAGGCAATGTTCCACAATGTCGATAGATCCCAGTGATGGAGCATTTCTTGTCTTGGTGGAAAGCAATTTCTGGAGCACAGCTAACAGTATTATTGCCACGATGTTGGCAGGGCCCATAGCCTTTACACTACTTGTCCATTTCTTGATCTGATTTGATATAAGTTTTCAACCAATTTGATTCACATCTGTGATGCCAGGAACCAATGTAGAAGGCTCATCCATTTGGCACTGCTGGCTGAAGATTGCTGCAAATGCTGTTGTCTTGTCTGTTGCATGAATGTGTGAGACCCCTCCATCAGTAAGGGGCTTCCTGCAGTGAGTTGTTTAATTTTCCATCGCCATTCCTGACTAGGTGTGGCAGAACTGCAGAGCTCAGATCTGATCCATTGGTTTTGGATCATTTAGTTCTATTTGGTGTTGCTTGCACTGTTTGACATGCAGGTTTGGAAGCTGCACCAGGTTGGCACCTCAATTTTAGCTATGCCTGGTACTGCGCCTGGCATGCCCACCTGAATTCTCCATTGAACAAGGATTGATCCCCTGGCTTGATGTTATTGGTTGAGTGGGGGATATAACAGGCCATGAGATTTCAGATTGGGTTGGAGTTCAGTTCTGCTGCTGTTGTTGGCCCACAGTGAGGCAGAAGTTGCAGTGTCAGGAGGGTTGACTTTGTGGTTGTAGTTGCCAGTGCATTGGTTGATGTCATGTGGCCCATCCAGTTTCATTCCTTTGTTGAGACTTTGTTGTGATTAATACAATGAGTGAATGGGTGGGCCACTGTCAGGAATGTAACTTTTAAAAACAGGTTTTGTGATTTACATATGAAAGAAAGTGAAACTATCATGGTATTCGAACAGATGAAAGACTCAACAGACAATCAAGGTATTTTTTATTGTATAATTTCAGTTACATCACACTGTAAATTTTTGCTATTAATTCTGTACCTTAGAATTGTGCCCTCCACAATCAGCTGATGAAGGAGCAGCGCTTTGATAGCTAGTGTGCTTCCAATTAAACCTATTGGACTATAACCTGGTGCTGTGTGATTTTTAACTTTGACAGCACTACTAACAGGACTGCATGCAAACAGGCTCAGTCCAGTTAATCAATACATTCGAAAGGATTTCCTCCAAGTTTGATGATGCAATATTAGTCAAAACCGTCAACTTCAACCTGCAACTCTTAACAAAAACTTCAGGCTGACACAAAGCTCCCCACCCCACTGCAATGTGGTAACCGGGTCCGTCCCAGGAACTGGAACTGGGACACTTGTAGACTGTGATCTCAAAGGAAGCGAGCAAACACAATTCTGACAGATTAGTCCTCAAAGATTAGTAGCAAGTTTGAGACAAGGCAGGTGGTATGCCGTCTTGCACTTAGCTTAATTGCAAAACACGACTGTAAGTAAGAAATGCAAAGTATAAAGAACTGTTGTTTTTCCCACGGTTGGGGAGTTTTATCCCAGTTGATCACAGTTGCTACCTCTCGCTCCCCAAGTCAAATCATAGGATCTATAACAAAACAATAAACTGCAGGTGCTGGAGATCTAAACCCCAGAAACAAAGTGCTGGAGAAACTCAGCAGTTCTGAGGGCATCGGTGAAGAGAAAAAAATGTTACATTTCAAGTTCACTGACTCTTCGTCTGAACGGACAAACTTACAATGTTTTATTCCCCTCAGAGATGCTGCTGGACCTGCGGTTCTACAACATTGTGCTTTTTATATTGAACTTTATTTACAAAATAGATTGGAAAATACTAATCTGCAAAAGTGAAAGGTTCATTGCGAACATGAGCATAGTGTCCACACTTGAGTTCCACAAGCACGCCTCAGTTTAAAAACAAAATTTAACTCAAAGTAACATTACATCTCAAAACTAGCCGAGTTACACCAGTAATAAAACTCATCCACCCAATGAGGCACAACATCCTGCAGTGTTGTACACAGTCACCTTTACCAAAGAATGATCACATGTCACAAAATTGAAGGCCAAGAGCATGTCTCTTTAAAGGAGCTGAAGTCAAACTCTCAATTTTTTTGGAAGGATTTTTATTAAACCTGATTGAACATTTAAATCTCAGAGCATAATCTTTGCTTTTTTAAACAAAGTGTATGGGAAATATCCCACACCTTGCTAAAGGTTCAGTTCTGTCTGATACAAAGAGCCAAAGGTCAAGCAAACATCACACTTTCCATTCACTTTTGCAAATTGTTTGTAAAATCATGTCACGTTAAAGAACTGGACAATAAATGTCACTGTGTACAATAAGAGTGAAGCCTGTGACAGCACATTTAGCTTTAGAGGGCAGTGTGTGTGCTTTCTCAATTCTGGGAGCACTTTGGGAGACTGCTCCCAGATGGTGACAGTGAGCATATCTGGAATGCACTGTTTAGATTTGGGAATCCTTGGGAGACAATCTGTGGTTTCAGTCGCACTTGGCTTGAGTTGGTGTACAGTAAGCAATTCATAAAGTTACTTATGTATTGTTGTTGACTACCTGAATGGTATTCAAATCTGCCAGGTTGCCTTCAATAGTGTGAATGCATCTATTGTAAATATTTGGAATATTCCAGAACTGCCCAGTGCTTGGCAAATTCAGCGGGGACAAAAAATCACTGTAATTTGAAATTAAGAATCCAAGAGGACTTAACCACTGAAGTATTCAATTCAAATAGTTAAATGGACTGCTCACATTTAAAATACCTGTTATTCATAGGAATGGATGGACTGACAGAATTGGGACCAAATTCCTAGCTGGGGAGTGTGAAACTTGCTTTGATAAAGTCACCTGCATTTACCAACAATAATTTGGCAAGCTCGGAAATTTATAAAAAAAAACAATACGAGCTTCATTGCTGTTCCAGCCGGGTCCCAAGCTCTGTGAAAAAATAAACCATGTTCAGGTTTATTGCATACACTCTGAAACACGTGTTTCTTATCCAGATCCTGCAAGTTTCCCCAATGAGCACAGTCCATCCAAATGATGTTGCTAACTTTGGCCAACTCATTTCTTTCCTAGCCTCTATAGCCTGAAGACTGACCAGAAGCAATTACTTCACATATGTGGGAACATTGCCGACTAGGATTTTTTCCTTCAGAATTGTCCTCCGTATATTCAGTGTCCGAACAGATAAAAAGCTTGTTATCTTTTATAGAGCAATGATTCTGTGGGAATAAAACACTAACCTTTTCTTGCTTAACAATCAAGCTGCCTAAATTTTAAAAATGAACACTTCTTAATAGGTCACCAGATCCTAACAAAATATTTTGTGCAAAACAAATCACATGATACATCGTTATTCAGAGAACAAAACAAGTTTGTTCATTGAAGAACCCAGAGGAAAAGGTCATGAAACAATGTAAGTTTGATATACCTCAATCATCATTTCAGGTGCATTCTCTGCATGAATACTTCAAGAAGGAAAAGGAAAATTTAACTTTATTAATTGAGAGAATAAAGTCACAAAATCAGACCCTTCAGTCCAACTTGCCCATGCTGACCAGATAAAGGGCTTGTGCCCGAAACGTCGAATTTCCTGTTCCTTGGATGCTGCTTGACCTGCTGCGCTTTAACCAGCAACACATTTTCAGCTCTGATCTCCAGCATCTGAAGACCTCACTTTTTACTCCATGCTGACCAGATATCCAAAATTAATCTCGTCCCATTTGCCAGCATTTGTTCCATGTCCATCTGAAACCCTTTCTACTGATTATCAGTTTATTTTACTTTATCAGCAATTGAAATACTGACTTTTTGATTTCTCCCAACATTGGTTAAAGAAATCATAAGTTCATTCATCCAAGTTAATTTTAATCTTTCACAAAGATACAAGTGAGTGCAAAACAAAATACTGCAGCTGTGCGATATCTGGGAACACTCTTAAGGTGAGGCACTGATCCTGAACAAGTTTGTCAGCACGGTTTCAATTACTGACATTATTCAATTAATGTCTTAGCCTTCACATAGTTAAGGTCGTGAGATATCTGAATTTCATGAATTGGTTCCTATTGCACTTTGATCAACAAAAATTATTCTTGGTTTAATCTACTCAAAGGAGAAAGTGATGACCAAAGAAGCTGGACATCAGAGTGGAAAAGTGTCATGCTGGAAAAGCACAGCAAGTCAGGCAGCATCCGAGAAGCAGGAGAGTTGATGTTTCGGGCATAAGCCCTTCATTAGGAATCACAGGCTTCAGAAAAATAGGTGGCATAGACTTATGCCAATACATATGTAGAAGGGTCAGAACATGTCACAATCCGATTAGAGAATAATTTCAGATTTGGTACCATTCAGTGCAACATTTCAGTATGATATTTACATATGTACCTAAAAGAGAAGTTGTCTAAAATTACAAGCCCTAGAATGATTATAGGATAAAACCTGGAAATAAAGCTGGTGAACAAGAATGGCAAAGTGAAGTCCCATCAGTATCGCCTTGGGCAGTGTCAAGTAAGACTTTGACAACAGAATTGCCACTTTGGTGTAACTTGCAATCTGGCCAAATTGTAGCAAAAAGCTGTTCAGTTTTATCTGCAAATTATTGAATGCAAAATCCTCCTTGCACAATAATGAGGCAGCATTTTGGGATGTCATTTTTAAAATATATTATTTTCAAAGTTACTCACAATTAAGAGTGATCACTTGGTGCTGTCTGCATAACACAGTACGAAAAGGAATTAACAGAAAAAACATAATAACCCAATTTCAGAGTCACAAATTCATTGATATTGCATGGGTCCAGCATTTATAAATAATCAATTTTTAAAAGTAAATACAGATACATTTACTAACTATATTGGAGTACAGTCAAGTTTCTTACTCAACAGTGACAGGATTGTACAGAGTCCGCATGGATTTAAGAGAGGGGAATCATACTTAGCAAATCTACTGAAAACATCTACAGAGTCGAAAATTAAAGTAAGAAATTGCAGAACATTTAAAAAAGCTTATCATTAAACATGGTAAACTGGGTTTTGTGAAAGAGAAACTATATTTGACAAATTTGTGACCGTTCACTGAAGCAATAACAAGCAGGGCTGATAAAGGGCAATCCAATGATGTTCTGTATTTGGAATTTTAAAATGCAAATGATAAGATGCTACATAAACGTTAATTGCACAATTGAGGAGCTCATGATATCGGGATAATGAATTAGCATGGATTGAGGATTGGTTAACCACACTGGCTGTTGCTGAGTTCTCACTTGCAGTGCTGTATACAATGTTAGGTCCCATATTTAATAAAGGATAAACCAACATTGGAGACCATTCAAAAAAGATTCACTTAGCTGCTTTGAAGATGAAAGGGTTGACCTATCAAGAATAGATAAGCAGGGGTGATCTTATGGAAACAAGATTCTGAGGAGCTTGACAGGGTGGATGTTGACTAGATCTCCTAGCACCAATGAAGAGTCAAACCAGGGGACATTACATAAGGGAACATTCATTTTAAACAAAGTAAAGATTTTATTTCTCTCAGTGAATGGCTAGAATTTTCTCGCCCAAACAATTGTGAAAGTTAAATGTGGGAGGGGAATGGTTGGGTTACTCTTCGGAGGGTCAGTGTGGCTTGTTGCGCTGAAGGGCCTGTTTTCACACAGTAGGGAATCTATGATTCTATCTTAAATTATTTTAAAAGAGGGCAGATAGATTTTTGAAATATTGAGAAGCTGAGGGCTATGTGGATCAAGCATAAAAGAGGTGTTGAGGTCTGAGTTGGCTCAACCATGATCTGACATAATGGGGGAACAAGCTGAAAGGGATGAATGCCCTACTCCTGCTCCGATTCCTTGAGGCTCCGTTTCATTTTTTTTTTGTCTCCAGAGAAGAACGTGATACAATGTGCTAAAGATCTCAGATGTTGTGAAAATGGGGTGTTTATGTACTGATTCATCAATCACAGCTATACAGTCATGAGTAGGAAGGCAATTCCCTCCATGAATAAAGGGAATCTACTGCAGAGCTCACACAAAGGGAATTCTTAACCTTAGTAAACGCTCCCATTCGCAAAAGCAGGACACACTGCGCATGCTCTAGCCAACAAAGGGACCCTGGGTGATTGATGTCAGCATCAGACCAATGAAAGGACGGTGGGCGGAGCTGGAGGATCTAGCGGGCGGTTGGTCCTCCAACCAATCACAGTGTATAAAGGGCGGAGCTAAACTAAACCGTGATCACCATCACGCGTGGCGCAGAGTCGCTGTAATGAATGCTCGGGAAGTTATGGAGAGAAAGGAGACGGTAAGGAAAAAAATAAACAGGGAAACGGGAGAAAAACTGTGTTGCTATGAGCGGAGAGGTTTTACAAACAAGCTGAGCATGTCGGAAAACACAAATTTGAACGTCCCAGTCCCGTGTTTGCAGTAAATGAGGAATTGCCTCAGCGGCTGCAGGCCTGAGTGAGCGCCGCCATCTTTATTCGGGACAATGATTCACTGCACACGTGCGCGGCCGCCATCTTTGCAGGGGGCAAGGTGCAGCCATGCGCATGTGCAGCCTTTGTCCAGTACAGAGTCATTGTGATGACAGCAGCCAATCCTGCTCTGATTCACCTCTGGGCTCCCTCAGGACAACTTTGTCAATATCTAGCTTCCTCAGTCCCGAATCATGGGTGTATTTTTTGGTCTGTTTAGTACTGTATTATTACTTTTATAGACCCTTTGTAAATGAGTTTTTCACTGTGGCCCAGCCCCTGACCATGTGCTGCTCTATTATCAGATTACTTTTTTCTTGAATATTTTTGACAGTCAAGAATTCTCTTTTCCAATAATCAAGTGTATTTTCCTTCCATTTCTGACTATGAAATTCTGTATCATTTTCATTCCCTGTAATCCATTTTGCACTCCCTCAAACATCAACTGTGTTTCTTCTTCCACAGATACCAGTGATTAATGCCAAAGCACTGTTGCCTGGGGAGAGGGTCATGTTTGACTTTCTTGTACAGCTGCAGTTTGTGTGGTGAAGGTGCTCCCACAATATGGTTGGGTAAGAGACATTACAGATTATTCATTACAGCAACAATGATGATTTGAAGATAATGTCCAAATCAAGAACAGTTTGTAGTTTCATTATCCTGCTTATAATTTCACAAAAATACTATTGCGAACTTTAGATATAAGGCCAGAGATGGAGATATTAGGTCAGGTGACCAAAAGCGTTGCCAAATATCAGGTTTTGAGGAATGTCTTAAAGGACGAAAGCAGACCTGTGAGGTTTTGGCTGCGAATTTTGGATCTTGTTGCTTTGGCAACTGTAAAAGCAGCCACACAAGTGAACTAATGAATTTACAGATCATTGGGAGTCTCGAACAGAATGGGTTGTTGAGGTCTCAAAGGGTGTGAGATACAGCGAGCTAGGGATGATCACAACCAGGAATTAAATCAAAGGTGAGAATTTTAAATTGAGGGATGTGGGCCGGATGCTGGCAGGTGAGACTAGATCAGGTTGGGATATCTGGTCGGCATGGACGGGTTGGATTGAAGGGTTTGTTTCCGTGCTGTACGTCTCTGTGGCTCTTTTTTTGTTGTTTATCAATAGGAGCCCTTTGATTGATTAACAAGTTCAGGTACGAGGGAGTACTTGGGCAGCAGAGATTTAGTTTTTCTTGAGATGACAGGGAGGTTGAATGTGGGAAGCTGGCCAGGAGTGTGTTTGGATAATGAAGTCTGGAGTTAACACCAGGTGGATGAGAGTATATGAGCTAGAAAGTTAGAATCAGCTAGAAATAGTGGTGTTGGAGTGGGACTGGGCTGTCACCCTCACCTCACCTCTGGGATTCAGCTGGTTGTCAGGTTGTGAATCAGGGCAGTAACACAATCTGGAGCTGAGTGGCCATGGTGGAGCCTAAATTGAGTGTCACTCAGCTGGCTGTTGCTGAGCAGCTGCTGCTTGGTAGCCCTGTTGATGACATCTTCCATAACTTTACTGCTGATGGAGTGTGCACTGATGGATGGAGATTGGCTGGGTTGGATTGCCCTGTGTTTTTGTTTTGAACATGTCTGGGCAATGTTCCACAATGTCAGTACATGCCAGTGCTGGAGCGGTACGTGGCTTGGTGGGTGGCAAGTTCTGGAGCACAAGCCATCTGTACATTTGCCAGAATATCGGCAGGGCCCATAGACTTTGCACTACTTAACCATTTCTTGATGTTATTCAAACTGAATCAAACTGGCTTAAAACTCGCATTTATGATGTTGGAAATCACTGGAGAAGGCTGAGATGGATCATCCCACTTTGCACTTCTGGCTGCAAATGCTATTGTCTTATATGGTGCATGGATGTTTGAGGCCCCTCCATCAGTCAGGATGGGGATACCTGTGATGCTTCCTTCAGTGAGTTGTTTAATTGTCCATCACCGTTCACAACTCGGTGTGGCGGAGCTCTGATCTGTTCCATTGTTTGAGGGATCGTTTAGCTCTGTTGCTTGCTGTTGATGCTGTTTGAAATGCAGATGGTCCTGTTTGGTAGGTTCACCAGGTTGGCACTTCCTGTTTAGGTATGCCTGGTGCTGCTCATGGCATGCCGTCCTTTCCTGTCCATTGTGATGGGTGAGTGCGGGATTTACAAACCCATGAGATTACGGATTGTGCTGGAGTACAGTTCTGCTGTTGTTGATGTCCCACAGTGCCTCAGAGAAATCCAGTTTCAGTTCCTACATCTCTTCAAAGTCTGTCCCACAACAGTGATAGTGTCACTCAACACAAAAGTTTTTCTCAACTTTAAGCCAAGACTTGTGTCTCCAAAAAGAATGTGTTATGGTCGCTCTTACCGATACTGTCATGGACAGATGTGTCTGCAGCTGGTCAATTCATAACAATGAGATCAAGTATGTTTTTCCATCTTGTTGGTTCCCTCACCATCCACTGCAGACTCAGTTGAGCAGCTATGTCCTTTAGGACCTGACCAGTACAGTCAGTAATTGTGTTGCAGAGCTAGTCTCGATTGTGGACGTTGAAATCCTGTACCCAGAGTACGTTTGACACCATTTTATTTCCTCAGTGCTTCCTCCAAATGTTGTTCAACATGAAGGAGAAGTGATTCATCAGCCAAGGGAGGACGGTACGTGGTAATCAGCAGGAGCCATGAGACTTCCTGGTGTCCGGAGTCAATGCTGTGTACTCCTAGGGCAAATCCTCCCTTTCTGTGCCGGCATCTCTGACTGGTCTGTCCTGCTGGTGGGACGGGACATATCCAGAGATTTCAGGAGAAAGTGAAGACTGCAGATGCTGGAGATTAGAGTCGAGAGCGTGGTGCTGGAAAAGCACAGCAGATCAGGCTGATGAAGGGCTTAGGCTCAAAACGTCGATTCTCCTGCTCCTCGGATGCTGCCTGACCTGTTGTGCTTTTCCAGCACCACACTCACGATATCTAGGGATGGTGATGGTGGTGTCTGGTCATCCTCTATAAGAGGGCTCCTGAAGAAGGGCTTATGCCCGAAACGTCGATTCTCCTGCTCCTTGGATGCTGCCTGACCTGCTGCGCTTTTCCAGCAACACAGTTTCAGCATTGTCTGTAAGAATTGATTTCATGAGTATGATTATATCAGGCTGTTCCTTGATTGGTCTGTGAGACAGCTCTACACATTTTGGCACCAAACTCCAGATGTTAGTCTGGAGTACATTGCACCATCGAGCGAGCTGATTCAGTGGTTGTATTTTCTGGTGCCTTGTTCGATGCCGAGTGGTCCATCCAGTTTCATTCCTTTGTTGAGACTTTGCAGTGATTAATACAGTGAGTAGCTTGCTGGGCCACTGTTGGGTTGGCAGGATTATTTCCGCCATTAACAATGGTTCCTTGGAGATCAGGAGATTCCTAATTCCAGTTATTTTTTCTTGAATTCAGATTCCACCATCTGCCAAGTTGGATTCGAACTAGGACTTCAGTCGTTTGTTTTAATATTTTGGATAAAAGTTAAATACATTAGGTTTATTCACTCACTTTAAATATCACTTGCCCAGGTTTTGTTTCTTTGTGAAACACTGTCCATCATCCTGTCTCCTCCATCCTTCCCTCCAACAACAAGAGTTTGGAGCACATGGAGTTTCTCTGTCACTAAGACTGAGATAATCTGATCTGCTGCTTCCCTCCCTCCCACTGAGTCAAACTGCCTCGTGGTGGCCCGCTTTTTGTCCAAACTTTCGCCAATCTCATGTCAAGCCTTATCAGAGCTCATCGTGACCCTTTACCCTAATCTCACTAAACCATAGAGTTTCTAAGTCTCTTTTCTCCTCCTCATCAGTCTCCGTCACCGATTCACAGATATTGTTCCTTGTTCTGTCTTTTCTGGTTATGTCCTTCTCTCCCATTCTGTGAAAAACTAATATTTGACCTCACGGTTGTTGAAAAATCCTGCTCCATCTCCACTCTCCCTTTCCTTTCTGAATTTCTTGCATTTGTTTTCCCTCATGGATCTATCCTTGGTCCCACCTGTATCTCCCCTACATACAGCCAGGAGGTGACATTGTGCAAAAGCACCATGTTGGGTTTCACATGTACACTGACGATACCCAGCTCTCTCTCCCCATCATCCCTCTTCATTACTCCACGATTACTCAGTTATCAAACTGCTTACCACATTCCCACTACACGATTAGGTGCAGTTTCCTCCAATGAAACATTGTAGTGGTTAAACCCGTTGCATGACAAATTCCTTTCCCTTATTGCTGAGCCCCTCCCTCTCTCTGAGAACTATACAGCAAAACTACAGTCTTCACAATATTGCAGTTGTATCTGACGCAAAGCTGACCTTCTGATTAGACATTTACACAATCCCAAACACCAGGAATTCCAATCTCTTAAACATTGCTTGTCCCCTCCTCACTCCACCTCCATTGCTACTGAAGCCCCTTATCCGTGTCTGTGTTACCTTAAACTTGATGATTCCAAAACAGAACCCTTGATTCTGTGACTGGCTCAGAGTTCCCCTCTCAGTATTTAACCTCAGACACATCAGTATTTATTCTGTCAAACCCCTTCAGAATATGGTGGTGCGGTCTGATTGTAGCTGGTGGAAATGGCAGAAGCTGATGTGTTGAATTTGGGTGGAAGGTAAGGACTTGGGGTGGGTGGGGGGAGCTTGCGGGGTGTTCTATCCTTGTTGCAGTTGGAGGTGTGGGTTTCAAAGGCAGAGGTGCGGGAAGTGGAGGACATACATTGGATGGTATTGACCACATGGGAGCGAAATTGCAGTCCTTGAAATACGGGGCCATTTGGTATGTTCTGGCTTCACTGGAACACTGCAGTAAGCATGAGACAGAGATGTTGGCCAGGGAACAGGCTCGTGTGTTAAAGTGACAGGCAGCTGGAAGCTCGGGGTCTGTTTTTGCAGCAGAACATAGATCATCAGTCGCCATTTCCGCCACATCCATTGAGATGCTGCCAGACACAGGTTCCTGTCCTCTCCATTAACAGCTATGCACCCTCCCAGCCAGATCGTAATGCACTCCTTTGTCTTTCCAAATGTTCCGGTCTCTCTCTGGGTTCTGTACCTGCCTATTACTTACTCTTTAACCCCATCTCCTTCAGTACAAAGATCTGCAGGTTAGTTGAATTGGCCAAGCTAAATTTTCCATAATGCTCAGGGATGTGTAGGTTAGGTGCATTAGTCAGGAGAGATATCCAGTAATAGGATAGGGGAATGGGTCTGGGTGGGATACCCTTCGGAGGGATGCTGTGGACTTTTGGGGCCGAATGGCCTGTTTTCATGCTGTCAGGATTCTAATTTTCCCAGCTCCCATCGGTTCTGAGGAAGGGCCACTGGACAGGTTTCTGTTCCCAGATGCTGCCAGACCTGCTGAGCTTTCCCAGCATCTCCTGCTTGTTGTTCCTGATTGACACCATCCATCCACCTTCCGGGTTTGATTCAGGCAGGGGGAGGATCCCACCACTGACCTCACAATGGGGTCCAGCTGATTGGTGGCAGCTTCGGACCAATAGGAAAAGGTGGTGGGACTGGTGGACGAAGTGGTACCAGCTGGTCATCCAAACAATGGGAGTGAATGAGGGGCGTGGCCAGTAGGATGACACGTCACCTGTAACTCGGCCTGTGCAGTGCCACGTGACTCGGCCGTTGGTGAATGTAGGAGACGCAAACAGGGAAGGGGAGAGTGGCCTCAGAGACAGCGAGATAATGAGTCACTTTAGACTGGGAAGTTTTAATTACACTCTGTGCGGTTCGTAAGTCTGAATTAGAAAATCTTTCCCGAGTTTGCAGCAGATGGGAAAATGGCTGCGGCCCTCAGGCGGTGATAGGACCTGGGATATGGCCGCCATTTTTATTGGGGGCAAGGCATAGTGTAGGTTCCTAGGATCGGGTGGGGGGTGGTGTACGATTTGAAGAGATGCATTTACACACCAAGCACATACCAAGAGAAAAGTATGTATTTATATTCTTCCTGCACTGACTGTGAGTTTTGTTTTGTGAATTCATTTCATAGGATAGTAAATCAGAATAATTGAGGCTGGGATCTCAAAAGTAAGTTTTTACAGTCAATGGAGTCATCAGGATCTGAATATCATTGGCATTTAACTGTGGAAGGAGAAAGGTTTGTTCTGTTTGTGGGAAAATATCTCCAATATTTTTGTTAAGCAGAAAGATGTACAAATTTGTGGTTGTATCACCCTTTGGGTGTGTGCTCTGTTCTGGGCCCTGCAGCTGAGGAAGGAGATATTGGCCTAAGAGGGAGCACAGATTTATCCAAATTACACCTCGTCTCTTTGTAAGAACTCTCAGATTTAGATCCAATCACCCACTTCATGATGTTTACCTGTAAACGCCATATTTTCAATTACCTGCAAACTTCCCATTAAAAGTCCTTTTGGACTCAAATTCCAGTACCTTTTCAGGTGGAATGTTCCAGCTTCTGACAAGTGTCTGTTCATTCAGAAACTGCTGAGGTCCATGTTGACTCTGGGGTTACAAAGGGCTGAACTGAAAGATGAGGTGCTGTTCCTGAGCTCCCATTGTGGTACACTGGAACAGTACAGGAGGCTGAGGGCAGTGTAGGTGTGAGCAGGCAATGAAAATGACAGGGCTGCACTGTGAGCGCTGCTTGGCTCAATGAGAGTGTTTTGGAGTTGGGTGTAAACAGACTGATGTGAGACAGGGAGTAGGCGAAACTAAAATTCCGTTTTAGTTCAGGCTGTTCAGAAATTCACATGGTCCCAAACGGAACGGCCAGTTTTCAAGTGATACCTGCGGAGTATTTGTTAACAGTTTTTGAAGTTGTTTTCCTGAGGGCAGTTGAGAGTTAACTACATTGCTGTGGGTCTGGAGTCACATGTAGGCCAGATCTGGTGAGGATGACAGTTTCCTTCCCTACAGGACATTAGTGAACCAGATGTGTTTCTAACAATCGACAATAGTTTCATAGTCATCATTCGCCTTTTCATTCTAGATTGTATTGGATTCCGAT
This sequence comes from Hemiscyllium ocellatum, assembly GCF_020745735.1. Lineage (NCBI taxonomy): Eukaryota > Metazoa > Chordata > Chondrichthyes > Orectolobiformes > Hemiscylliidae > Hemiscyllium > Hemiscyllium ocellatum. The sequence continues at coordinate 11,011,417 of NC_083405.1, read as the reverse complement.
GCCGTCATCAGCCATGTTGGGATTCTAACCCTAATCCGCGGAACATTGCACATGTCACTCATTTGGCAGGAATACCATTAAACCATTGCCTCCCTTTTTAGCAATGTTTAAAAGAAAGTTCCATCATTCTACGTGTACAATGTGAGATAAAATACTGCAACGTCCATGTGTCAGCCTCTGCAAAAGGTCCATCAACAGAAATTTGTTTGTGAGCGAAATATTTCACTTTTTTTGAGGGGGAGTGGTTTACTAAACAAAAATGAATCGAAATAAAAATCTATGCCACGGACATGTAATTTCTGAAGCCGGATGGGATTACAGAGACAGGGAGGGTTGTGGGGCCAGAGGGGGATTGTTGTCCAAACATCACTGTGGTGTACATGGACTGCAGCATTTCCGGGAGGCGGTTAACCACCACTTTCTCCAAAACAAGTAAAGGGGGCCAAAAAATACTGGGCTGGGCAGCAAAGGGAACACCCAGTGAATAAAACCAAGCAGTGACCTCTCTGAGCTGACTTGCTGTGAAGTTGAAAACCTCTCCGGAAATGGAGTGGGCAGAGGAGAGACCTTGAAAGTAATCAGAGCCGGGATCAGCTCAGTGAGTTTCAGTCTCTTCAAATATCAATCTTAGTCTGTTTTATTTTATTAAATCTACAATAGTGAGTAAGGTGAGGATTTCTGTTTAATGTCTTACGGTCTCTTGATTAAATATTTAAGATATGAACCATAAGCATTAGGTTATTCTCGGGCAGTATTTATCGAGCAGCAAGACTGTGCCTTTGTCTTGGTCTGTCGATTGTTAAGGCAGAGAGATGGCCTGTTGTAGAGTGGCGTGCTGTTCCTGTCGGATGTGGGCGGTTAGGGAGCGTTTCAATGATCCTGATGATTGTCTGCAGGAAGTGTGATTGCAAATCCTATTGGATCGCATGGATTGGTGGAGGAGTGATTAAAGGCAATGAGGAATTGACAGGAGCCGGGGTGTGTGATATGTGGCAGTCTCAGGAATGCAGGATACTGCAGGTACAGTCAGGTAGATGGGTTACCTCCAGGAAAGCTCAGAGGGCTAGGCAGGCACTGCAGGAGTCTCCTGTGGCTATCCCCATCTCAGACAAGTATAATGTTTTGGAAAATGTAGGTGGTAATAGACTTTCAGGGGAATGTAGCACTGACAGCCAAGTTACTAGTACTGAGACTGGCTTCTAACATAATGTGAGGTATATCCAGTTCCACACAATCGATGGTGATAGGGGACTCTCTCGTCAGGGGCACAGTCTGCCGTTTCTGCAGCTGACAGTGAGAGATCAGAATGGGGTGGTGCCTCTCTGGTGCCAGTGTCAAGGATGTCTCACAGAGGGAGCAGAATATTCTCAAAAGAGAAAATAACCAGTGGGAGGACATTGTACATTGGTACCAATGGCATAGGAAGGGGAAAGCATGGGGTCCTGACGAGCAGGGAGATTTGCGAGTGCCACTCGGGAGGCATTAAACCAGTGAGGGAGTCGGGTAAACCTAAAGAGATAGTGAGGAAAGAGGTGAGTCTGAGGCTTGTACTGTTCACCGGTCAGACTGTCAAGGCAGAAAAGAGCAAGTCACAGAATGAGGTGGGACGGACCAGTTACACTGCATTTATTTCAATGCAAGAGACCTGGCAGGTCAGGCAGGTGGGCTCAGGGTATGGTTTTGAACATGGCACTGGGATATTACAGCAATTACAGAGGCATCACTCAGAGATGGAGAGCACTGGCAGCTTAATGTTCCTCGGTATAGATGCTGTAGCAGGGATAGAAAGGGGGCAACAGAGCAGCGGGAGAGGTGTTTTTGATTAGGGATAACATTATTGCTGGGCTTCAGGAGGATATTCCTGGGAGTACATCCAGACAAGTTACTTGTGTAGTACTGAGAAATAAGAAAGGGATGACCATCTTACTGGGATTGTATTATAGACTCTTTCCCAATAGTCAGCGGGGAATTGAGACACAATTTTACCAGGAGACCTCAGTTATATGTGAGAATAATATGGATGCAATGATAAGGGGTTTTAACTTTAACAACATGGCCTCGGAGTGCTGTAGTGTTAAGGGCTTGGATGGAAAGGTATTTGTTCAGTGTGTACGTGAACATTTCAGATTCAGTTTGTAGGATTTACCTACGAGAGAAGGAACAAAACCTGACCTGTTTTCTTTATTCATTCACAGGATGAGGCTGTCACTGGCTCGGCCAGCATTTATTGCTGCGTTTACCTCAAGGACAGTTAAGAGTCAACCACCTTGCTATAGGTCTGGAGTCCCATGCAGACCAGACCAGGTAAGGATGGCATTTTCCTTCCCTAAAGTTCGTGAGTGAGCCACATTGGTTTTTCCAACAATTGACAATGGATTCCTTGTTGTCACTAGATTATTTCTTCCAGATGTTTATTGAATACACTTTCCAAATTCTGCCGTGATGGGATTCAAGCCCGGGTCGCCAGAACGCTATCTGGGTGTCTGGATTAACTGTTAGTGATAATTTCACTCTGACATCACTGCCTCTTAGGAAATGAGGCAGGGTGAGTGACTGAGGTATCAGTGGGGCAGCACATCAGCACCAAAGATCCCACAGTATTGTGGCTCAGTGGTTAGTGCTGCTTCCTCAGCACCAGGGACCTGGGTTTGATTCCAGCCTCGGGCAACTGTCTGTGTTGGAGTTGGCACATTCTCCCCAGTGTCTGTGAGGATTTCCTTCGGGTGTTCTAGTTTGCTCCCACAGTCCAAAGTTGTGTAGGTTAGTTGGATGAACCATGTTAAATTTCCCATAGTGTCCAGATGCAGTATGTGAGGTTTTGGGATGTGCAGGCAAATCTCTGCCTGATGTGAAAAGATCCTTTTGTTGTCTTGGTCAGAGGAAGATGTGGCCGCATGTTTTATATTTCCCATGGCGGCAAGGGAGGGTCAAGGGTGTGGAGAGTGGGTTGGTGGGAGGGTGTGGAGCGAAGATGGGAGTTGCAGAAGGAATAGTCTCTGTGGAACGCAGATAGGGTTGGGGAGGGAAATATGTCTCTGGTGGTGGGGTCTGACTTCAGGTAGCAGAAATAACAGGTTAGTGTGCTGTATCTGAAGATTAGTGGGGTGGAAGGTGAAGACCGCAGGGTTATATTCTTTATTGTGGCTGGAGGGGTGGGATAAAGGCAGAGGTGTGGGACGTGGAGGGTATGTGTTGGAGGGCATTGTTGATCAAGTCAGAGGAAAATTACGGTCTGTGAAGCATGCATTTCGGGGATCTCCTGGAGTAGAATCCAAAGAGATTAAACAAATATATCACAGACAAAAGATTAACTGGACCAGGGAACAGGACCCCTTTAAGCTCAACAAGGCTGTCTATGGAACCACAGCGGGTGTGAAAGATATGCAAATATTTCACTTCATTTTTACTGGAGAAGTATATGGAAGCTCGAGAGTTTGGAGAAATAAAGAGTGATAACTTGAAAAGTGTCCATGTTACAGAGGAGGTGGGACTGGATGTCTTAAATCGCATCAAGGTGGATAAAGCCCTGGAACCTGATCAGGTGTATCCTGGAACTTTCTGGAAATCTAGGGAACTGATTGTTGGGACTCTCCTGAGGTATTTGTATCATTGATAGCGACTAGTTGAGGTGCTATTATTTTAGAAAAGTTGTAAGGAGAGGCCATGGAACAAGAGAACAGTGAGCCTGAAGTTAGTGGCAGGCAAGTTGTTGGAAGGGATTCTGAGGGACAGGATATCCATCTATTTGGAAAGGTAAGGAATGACAGGGAGAGTCAATGTGGCTTTGTACATGCACAATCGTGTCTCACTAACTTGAGTGAGTGTTTTGAAGTGACAAAAAAAAATGATTAAGGCAGGTGGTGAATGTTGTTTATATGGACATTCAACAAGGTTCCACAAAGCAGACTGGTTAGCAGGGCCAGATAACATGGAATGCAGGGAGAGCAAGCCATTCCAAAACTGCCTTGAAGGTAGGAGACGGGATGATGATGGAGGACTGGAGGCCTGTGAGCAGCAGTGTGCTGCAAGGATTGATATTGGGCTCTTAAATAAATGACTTGGATGTGAATATATGAGGCATGGTCAGTAGGTTTACAGAAGACACCAAAATTGGAGGTGTAGTGGACAGTGAAGAAGGTTAGTTCAGAATACAACAGAATCTTGATCAGATGGGCGATTAGAGCAAGGAATGGCAGACGGAGTTCAATTTAGATAAATGCGAGCTGTTGTATTTTGGAAAGGCAAATCAGGGCAGGACTTGTGCACTTAATGGTAACATCCTGGGGAGCGTTGCTGGACAAAGGGACCTTGGAGTACGGGTTCATATTTTCTTGAAAGTAGAGTCACAGGGAGGCAGGGTAGTCAATGCAGCATTTGGTACGCTCCCCGTTATTGGTCAATGCATTGAATGCAGCTATTGTAACGTCACATTGTGACTGGACAGGCCACTGATTATAGCCCTTCTGGAATTCTGTTCTCAGTTCCAATCTCCCTGTTCTTGGAATAATGTTGAGAAACTTGAAAGGGTTCAGAAAACATTTGCAAGGAATTTCCTGGGGATGGACGGTGTGAGCTATTGGGAAAGGCTGAATAGGCTGGGACTATTTTCCCTGGAGAGTTGGAGGCTGAGAGGTGATCTTATAAAATCATGAAGGGCGTGGATAAGGTGAACAGTCAGGGACTTTTTCCCAAGTTCGGTGGGTCCAGAACTAGAGGGTACAGGCTTAAAGTAAGAGGGAAAAGATTTAAAAGCGATCTAAGGGGCATCTTGTTCATGTTGATGGCATTGCATGTATGAAATGAATGACCAGAGGAAGGGGTGGAGGCTAGTACAATTGCAGCATTTAAAAGGCATCTGATTGGGTACATGAAGAGGGAGGATTTAGAGGGATCAGGGTGAACCGCTGGCAAATGGGACTCCATTAACGCTCTCCGTTATTGAATACAGAAGCTGGGACGCCATATTGTGGCTGGACAGGACAATGATTAAGCCACTTCTGGAATTCTGTTTTCAGTTTGAATTTCCCTGTTCTGGGAAGGATGTTGTGAAACTTGAAAAGGTTTGGACAAGATTTACAAAAACGTTTCCAGGATTGGAGGATTTGGCTTACAGGGAGAGGCTGAATATGCTGGGGCTATGTTCTCTGGTGAGTCAAAGACTGAGAGGTGACTTCATGGAGATTTATAAAATCATGAGGGGTGTGAATAAGGTGAACAGCCGGGGTCCCATTTCCTCAGGTTATGTGTGTCCAAAATTAGAATAGCTGGGTTTAAGTTGAGAGGGCAAACATTTAAAAGGTATCTAAATGGCAACATTTTCAAGCTGAGTGTGGTGTGTGTATGGGAGGGGCTACCAGATGAAGCAGTGGAGGCTGAAAAATCACAACATTTAAAAGGCTTCCAATTGGGTACATGAATAGGAAGGGTTTTGATGGATACAGGCCAATAGCTGGTAATTGGGAATCTATTAGTTAAGGATTCCTCGTTGGCACGGCCGAATCAGATCAAAAGTCTGTTTCTTTGATCTTAATAAATTAAGATGCATTCCTCTATTTTGTGGAGAGCTAGCTGAAGCACAGATAATTATCCTTGGAGCTGCGAAGGTGAAGCAGTGATTTTGACCTGATGCAGATTTGGTTCCAAGGTCTTGAATTTACAGAGAGAGAGAGGAATTGTTAACACTGTCACAATTTTTAGTAACTACTTTCAAGTAATTGGCAAATAATACAAGGTGGAAATATGAACACTATTTTCCTCAGTAAGTTCTGAGCATCTGGAACAGTCTGAACGACACAGACCCAGCAGGTATTCTGAAACAGACTTGGAATTTTACTTTTTAAGGAAAGATTTGGGGGGCTGTGGGCACATGGGAGGGGACTTGGGACTGACTTGCAGCAGCTACAGAGAGAGTGAGTGAGTACAGCCCCAATGGGCTAGATAGCCCCCAGCCCCTGTGTTCTGTGATACTACCCCATTCATTGTGAATGATGAAGCTCATCCCAGGGCAGGGAGAGGGAGGAGCCAACCACTCACCCCTCAATCGGCGCTGGCTTGATTAATGGTGCTCCAGACCAATAGGAGGAGAGGCTGTGTGGTCTTGCAGCCAATGGGAGTGAATGAGGGGTGTGGCCAGCTAGACAACACCTGTCCATGAGCTGTGGAGGGGCAGTGTCACTGGGTTGGGGTGGGAGAGACAGTAGAGACTGGGACAGAGGCTGTTGAATTACAAACTGCTGGTAAATTAAAACCAAAAGAACTGTGAATGCTGTAAATCAGAAACAACAACCAGGAGGTTCTGGAGAAGCTCAGCAGGTCTGGCAGCATCTGTGATGAGAAATCAGAGTTAACGTTTCAGACCCAGTGTCCCTCAGGACAGATGTTCCTGAGAAAAGAAAAAGTCAGGTTATGTGCAGAAGTTAATGTGGGGGGAAGATAAAAAGAGTAAAGGATAGGTGGGGATAGAGTGAGAAGAACGGTTGGATAAAGGAGTAGATAACGATCTGGTGGAGGAAGGTTAACTAACTGTTAATGGAGACTGTTAGGGATGAACAGGGATGAGCCCTCTCTCTCTCATATCTGATGAACAACAGCAAAAGCAGGAAGCACTGAGCATGCTCCAGCCCACAATGGGCCTCCGATTATTGATGTCAGCGCAGGACCAATAAGAGTGGGGGGACGAGGCTGGAGGACCAGGATGTGCCAGTTGCTCCTTCAACCAATCGGAGTGAATGAGGGGCGGGACTATACTTTACCACGTGATAAACTTCGCTGACAGCACAGTGTGTGTTGTGACCAAGGCATTGGAAATGTATGTAGGTGCAGGGCAGTGGAAAGGAAAGACATATTGACCAGGAAGAGGAAGAAATTTTCATGGTATGGAATGAGAGGTTTTGCAGGACTTAGTGCATATTGTAAAACACAAATTTGAAAATCCCAAATTCTGCACCATTTTCCCTCCCTATAATGCATTTTTCACTCTCCGAAATATCAACTGTGTGTTTTCCCCCTCCACAGAATCCAGTGATCAGTGCCAAAGCCCCATTGGCTGTGGAGAGGGTGATGTTTAACTTCCTTGTATAGCTGCAGTTCGTGTGGTGAAGGCGCTCCCACAATGTGGTTGGGTAAGAGCTGTTAGAGATTATTCACTCAGCGACAGTGAAGGGTTGACAATGTATGTGCAAATCAACAACAGTTTTTTTTTATCTTGTTTATAATTCCACAAATACTATTGAGAGCTTCTGACATAAGGCCACAGATGGGGATATTAGGTCAGGTGATCAAAAGAATTGCCAAATAAGCAGGTTTTCAGGAATACCTTAAAGGATGAAAGCAGGTCTGAGGGGGTTAGGGTGGGAATTCCAAACCGTGTTGCCTTGGCAACAGTAGAAACAGCCAGACAGGTGAAGCAATGAATAAACGCATCGTTGGGAGTCTGAAAGAAAATGAGTTGTCGGGGTCTCACAGGTTGTGTGGTGCAGGGAGACAGGGATGTTCACAGCCAGGAATTACATCAAGGGTGAGAATTTTAAATTGTTTCTTGTTAATAGGAGCCTTTTGATGGATTAACAAGTTTTGGTACAAGTGAGCACTTGGGAAGTAGGGTTTTAGATACTCTTGAGATTGCATGTAAGTTGAATGTGGGAGGCTGGCCAGGAATGTGTTTGGATAATGAAGTCTGGAGATAACACAGGGATGGACGAGTATTTCAGTAAATGAGCTGAGACTAGGGTGGGGTTGGGTGATGTCACTAATGTAGGAATAGTGCTTTTGGAATTGGGCTGCTGCTCCTCATCATCACTCCTCTCTCACCAAATCATAGATATTGTTCCTTGTTCTGTCTGTCTGTCTTTTCTGGTTATGTCCTTCTCTCCCATTCTGCTACAAACTAATATTTGACCCCACTGTTGTTGCAAACACCTCCTCCATCTCCACTCTCTCTTTCCTTTCTGAATCCCTTGTATGTGGTGTCCCTCAAGGATCTATACTTGGTCCCTCCTGTTTCTCACCTACATACTGCCAGGAGGTGACATCGTCCAAAAGCACCGTGTTAGGTTTCACGTGTACACTGACAATGCCCAGCTCTCCCTCCCCATCATCCCTCTCCATTACTCAGTTATCAAACTACTCATCACACACCCACTACGCGATTGGCTGCAATTTCCTGAAAAAGAACCCATTGCCTTCAGTTGCTATTACAAATTCATTTCCCTTACTGCTGAGCAGTTCCCTCTCCCTGGGAACTGTCTGAGGTAGAACTAGTCTCTTCACAATATTGCTGTCATATCTGACCAAGGTGAACTTCTGATCAGGCATCTACACAATCACAAACATCAGGAATTCCAATCTCTAAAATGTTGCTTCTCTCCCCCTCATCCCAGCTCCATTGCTACTGAAACCCCTGACCCGTGTCCGTGTTGCCTTAAACTTGACGAATCCAAAACAGAACCCATGATTCCGCGACTATCCCAGAACCTGGTTCCAGATTCCCTCATGATGGGAAACATCCTCTCAGTATTTACCCTGTCAAACTCCTTGAGAATCCTACATGTTACAATGAGATCCCCCCTCATTCTTCCCAAATCCAGTGAGTAGAGTCCCAACTTCTTCAGCCTTTTCTTAAAAGATAATCCCTGCAAACCAGGGATCATCCCAGTCAATTTTCTGTGAAATGCCTCTGATGAAATGATGTATTTCCTTAAATAAAGGGACCAAAACTTCTGTCGTTACTCCAGATGTGGTCTCACTCGCACTTTATAAAGTTAGTCTCAGGTATACACTCCAAACTACTCCCTTTAAACTTACATAGATGTTGTTGGAAATGCTCAGCAGGTCATGCAGCATCTGTGAAGAAAAATCAGTTAAAGTTTCTGGTCTGGTCACCCTTCCTCAGATACGTTAACTCTAATTTCTTTTCACACCTGCTGCGAGACCTGCTGAGCTTTTCCAGAAACTTCTGTTTCTCTTCCTGGTTTACAGCATCTTCAGTTGTTTTGGTTTTTATATCATTTAAACTAGCCATTTCTCCTCTAGAATTTGTCATTTCCACCTTGGAAATAATATTCACATTTGTTGCGTCTCCCCTACCCTGGGAAAAAAGAAACCATGATTAGTCACCCTATCATTGCTCCTCATAATTTTATAAAGTTCAATAAAGCCACCTAAAGTGTCCAGTGCTGAAGGGAAATAGCCTCAGCCTGTTCATCCTCTCCCTATGGTTCAAATGTTCCAATACTGGCAATACCCTAGTAAAACTTTTCTGAACTCATGCAAGTTTCCCAACATCTTTCCTATAGCAGGGAGTCTGGAATTGAAAGCAGTCTGGGGATTTCAAAAGTGGCCAAGCCAATAAACTGTGCAACCGAAACATGATCTCCCAACTCCTATCCTCAATGCACTGTCCAATAACAGCTAGCATACCAAACACCACCTTCACCGACCTGTCTACCTTCAACCCCACTTTCAAGGAACTATCAACCCACACTGCACGGTCTGTTTGTTTGTCAACACTTCCCAAGAACTTGTCATTAAGAGGTTGATTCGTATTCTGGTAACATCTTTCTGAAATCAGGGAGACTACAATTGAATGCAGTATTCTAACACTGGCCTGACCAATGCCCTACTCAGCCACAACGTGACCTCCTAATCCCTATACTCAGTGACAGAATCCCTACAATGTGGAAGCAGGCCTTTCGGCCCATGAGACCATACCAACCATCGGAACAGCTTTGCACCCTAACTCTGTAACCTACCATTACCCAAAGCTAATCCAGCTAACCTGCATGTCTTTGGATTTGTGGGAGGAAATTAAGAGCACCCAGAGGAAGCCCACGCAGACACACAGGGAGAATGTGCAAACACCACACAGACAGTGGAGTCGAACCAGAGTCCATTTATTGACCAGCGCATTCCATTAAAGGTCAGTGTCCCAAATGCCACGTTCAGCACCTGATCTCCCATGAAACTCCACTTTCCAGGAACTATGCAGTTGTTCTGTGACCGTCAGAGGGAATTAAGGTGAGGAGGAGAAAACATGAACAGGGTTGAGTTGTAGATCTATAAAATAACTCTCCATCTTCCCCCTCTGTTTTCCTCCACACCCCCCGTCTCCCCCCACTCTGTCTGGTTTCCCCCTCCCCTCTGTTGGTCAGTCCTTTGTCACCCCCCCCCCCACCTCGTCAGTCACACCCCTCCGTTGGTCTGTCCCACAATCTGTTGGTCTGTTCCACTCTGTCAGTCGCCCCCCGTCTCTTACACCCCTCTGTCAGTTGCACCCCCCCAGTCTGTTCCCCCTCTTTGTGGGTCGCCCCCTCTGTACCCCCTGTCGGTTCCCCTCCTCTCCAATCCCGCTTTCTGTTCCCCATCCATTTCTGTGCCTCCCCTCTCTATCCCCCCTCTCTGCCCCAACCATTTCTGTCCCAACCCTCTCGATCCACCCACCCTCTGACCCTCCACCCACCCCCTCTCTGTCTACCCTCCCCTCCCAGTCCCCTAGTTCTGTATTCCCCCCTCCGCAGGGAAAATATCTTGTCTATTTACCCTATCCATGCCCGGCCTGATTTTAAAAGTCTCCTTCAGGTCACCATTCAGCCTCTGACGCTCCAGGAAAAACAGCCTATCCAACCCTGGCAACATCCTGAACTTCTTTTCTGACCACTTTCAAGTTTGAGAATATCCATCTGACAGGAAGGAAACCAGAATTGCATGGAATATTACAAAGTTGCCGAATCAATGTCCTGTACAGCCGCAATATGACCTCCCAACCCCTACACTCAATGCTCTGACCAATAAAGACAAGCAGACCAACTGCCGCCTTCACTATTCTATGTACTTGCTGCTCTACTTTCACGGAACTATGAACCTGAATTCCAAGGACTCTTTGTTTAGCAGCACTCCCCTGGAACTTACTATTAACTGTATAAGTCCTGCTAAAGTTTGCTTTTCCAAAATGCAGCAGCTCGCATTTTTCTAAACTGAACTCATCAGCCCATTCACCCATCTAATCCAGATCCTCTTGTACCCTGAGGTAATCTTTTTCCCTGTCTACCACACCTCCCATTTTGGTGTCATCCGCATACTTATTTACAATATCTCTTATGTTCACATCCAAATCATGAATGTAAAAGTTGAAAAGTAGTGGATCCAGCACCGATCTTTGTGACACGCCACTGATCACAGGCCTCCAGCCTGAAAAGCACCATCGGCCTTCTACCTTCGGGCCAGTTCTGTATTCCATACGATCCAACCTTGCTGACCAGTCTCCCGGGAGGAACCTTGTCGAACGCCTTAATGAAGTCCATGTAGATCATGTCCATGCTCTGACCTCAGCAATCCTTTTTGTTACTTCTTCAAAAAAACTGAGTCAGATTCATGAGACACAATTTCCCATGCACAAATCCGTTATTAATATCCAGGATTTAACTCTGTACATCGGGGTCTGCGTTACCCAGTTATAGGTGTTAATATTCTGGATGAAGTTCAAGTACACCAGCATTTTGTAGTGACTGTGTATTGAGTCTTGTTAATGTTACCAACACAGTTGAGTTCCTTTTGAAACCCAGTCCCCGTATCCCTTGCCCACCAGGAACTAGTGGCAGTGTCCTTACCTCTGGACCAGGAGTATCGGGCTCAGAGTTGAGTAACAGCATCTTTGAAGAGGATGATTGGAAAATATGCCCAAGCCACCAGACCATACTGTTTCCCAGCTGTCCCTGCCTGCGTCTCTAAACAGAACCTTCCTGTAGTTTCTCTCCTGGAAAACTCTCCCATTGCTCAGTTTGTCCAGGATCCCCTCCTGCTGCTGCACTGATCCTGTCCCTCACTGACCTGTCCATCCCCCAGTGTCCTCCGCATTCATTCATTGTTTACAATCCCATTACCCCTGTCCTCCAACCCCACCCCTTCCAGTCCATAGAGACGGCTCAGTGGTTAGTACTGCTGCCTCACAGCACCAGGTAATCTGGTTTGATTCCGGACAAACCCGGAGTTTGTGCGTTCTTCCCGTGTCTGAGCGGGTTTCCTCCGGGTGCTCCGGTTTCTGCCCACAATCCAAAGATGTGCAGGACAGGTGAATTGACCATTCCAGATTGCCCCTCGTATTAGTTACATTAGTCAAGGGTAAATATAGGGGAGGGGGATGGGTCTGTGTAAGTTACTGTTTGGAGGGTCGGTATGGACTTGTTTGGCCGAAGGCCCAGTTTCCATACTGTAGGGATTCTGATATATTAGGCAGCAGCTTCTGTCAATCTCCCGGACTCCTGTATGATCGGGAGCACGTGCTGTAGGAGGGGAGACCAGTGTATGGGCGCAGAGCTGGCCAATTGTGGGAGTATGCACAGAATGGGTCAGTGCCAGGGAGGGAAGCTGTGGGAGGATGGGATTAATCATTGGCAGCTTCCTCCCTCTGGGAGCAGGACCCAGGAGAATGGCCCCTTTCCTGGTATCCTGACATGTGATCAGACTATCAGTGGTGCAGCGTTTTACAGAAAGTTATCAGAACTCGTTTGTGAAGATTCAGGGCTTTTATGGAAAGTGACAAGGATCGGCCTACAATTAGAGTTCTAATTCGGTTCATTTTAGTAAGACAGGTTTTCCCAGAGTGTGCAGGAAGCAGTGCATGCAGGGTGGTTGTCATCAGAGGATTCACCAACAACGCCCCCCCACCCCCCAAACACCGGTGGACTCAGAGTCAGACTCATTGATTTGGTTCTTAGTCTGCAGACAAGAGCTAGGAAACTGAATTCAAAGAGAGGAGAGTGAGAGAACTGGGTGTGGAGGGAAGGAGTGAGGAGATTGGTTTGGATTTCAGTTCACAGAAGAAAGAAATTGTTAGACTGAGAGTTAAGACTTTGGGAAACATGAAACTACAATTTAATACTATAATTGTCATATAAAGATCTGTCCTGTATTAATATGGTGAGTTGTTTTCTCAGTTGTAGGGTACCAAAAGGGTGGATTTGTGGATGAGAAATTCAAATTGAACTTTATGTTCAGATCTGATAGTTACTTGATCCGTGCCGATCTGAATATCATTGGCCTTTTCATGTGGAAGGAAAGGTGTGTATTCTGTCCGTGGGTGAATATTCCAAATATCAGTGTGACTGGAAACATGACTGAGACACAGCCAAGTCCATGTTAGTGTGGTGACTGTGGAGAAAGAGTTTTTGTTTTTGAAAGTCTGAAAAATCATGGTACATCTCCCAGGAACAATTAGTCCACAGCTTTGCTTTGTAGACGGACAAGTCTTTAATTAACCATACAACCAGAAAGACACAAGGAGACCTGCACCATGGGAAATAATATGAAAACGGGATTGTTGTAAAGGAGTTCATTCTCGATCATGGATTGTTGTTACGTCGGTTCCAGCGCCGTGGGGAAATACTGGAAATATAATGAATGCAGTGTAGGTTTCAGTTATTAAACTGTAAAAAGTGCAGAACAATTTAAAAGGATGTTGTCAGGGCTCAGGGGTCTGAGTTATAGGGAGAGGTTGGACGAGCGAGGAGTTTTTTGTTTAGAGCAGAGGAAACTGAGTGGATACTGTTCTAGAAGTATATAAGATAATGAGGAGCATGGATAAGATGAATGCATTCAGTCTTTTTCCCAGGGAATCAAGGAGTGGAGGGCAACAGTTGAAATTTAGAGGAGAAAGAATAAAAGGGAAGCTGAGGGGTAATTGTTTTGCACAGAGGGTGGTATGTGTATGGAATGAGCTGCCAGTGGAAGTGGTTGAGGTGGATACACTCTCACAACAGGTAAAAGGCATTTGGACAAATACATGTATAGGAAAGATTCAGAAGCAGATGGGCCAAGTGCAGGGAAATGGGGTTATCGGCCTGTAAGAAGGAAGGGAATGGGTGATCAGTGAAGAGTTACGGTCAGGAAATACAGGATTACCCTGGAGGGGAGGGAAGGGGAGGCTCCCTCCCCATTCAGTTTCCCAGTTTGGAAGCTGATGAAGACGTGGGTTGCTCAGGGAAATGCACTCAGAGCCATATCTGTGGCACCACAAGCAGCCTGACTGTAAAGGAGGGTAGGGAGAAGGAAAGAGGGGCAATAGTCACAGAGGAGTCAGGAAATTGAAGAAGGTGTCAGCGTTTCTGTGACTGTCAATGTAATTCCAGGGTCGTGGTGTTAAGAATGTCACCGTGTTCATCAAGTCTGCTCCACCATTTCTATCTTTTCCCCGTTGATCTCATGGCAGTCAAGAACTTTTCTATCTTTGTTTTAAACCTACTCAATGACCTTGCATCCATAGCCTTCTGTGTCAATGACTTCCACAGATTCCCCACTCTCTGGGTGAAGCCGTTTCCCCTTATCTCCCATCTAAAATGTTTTCCCTTTACTCAAAGGCTGTGCCCTTGGTTACTCGTCTCTCCTGTCAATGGAAACATCTTTCCAACGTCCACTCTGTCCAAGCCCCTCCTCGGTATTCTGTAAGTTTCAACCAGATCTCCCCTGGTCCTTCTAAACTCCATCATGTATAGTCCCAGAGCCCTGAAACATTCTTCATCTGCTAAGCCTTTCATTCCTGGGATTTTTCTTGTGAACTTCATAAAGACCTGCTCCAGGTCCAATGCATCCTTCCTGATGGATGGAGCCTAAAGTATAACGTATTCAAAAATGATATAAAGGAAAGCAAAAGATGAAGTGTAGAAGTATTGGTTCAGGATAGTGTTAGTTAATGAGTCTGAGATTAAGTTGATGCCTTCAAGTTCAGAATGAATTTGGCTGGAGCTTTAGAAAAAAAAACTATAAGGTTATGCTGTGAGGGACCGCCTGTGGGCTGCCAACTCGTGAAAAGGATACAGAGATGGCAACGTGACAGTGTTGAGAAACTTCCATTATCCAGCTGCAGGTTGGGATACTGACTGTGTCTAGATAGTGACGGATTGCATGGAGGAGAGATTACTGCAGGAGTAGGTGCCCACCCCAAGGGACCATGTACTGTTGAACCTTGGAAAAGAAGTGGGGAAAGTGGATCCAGTATCAGGTGGGAACATTTTCAGGCACGATGATCATTTTATTGTAATGCTCAGGATGATGGTAGAGAATGCTGTGCATTGCCTGAGTTTGAGAAAAATCAATCGACTGAGAACTGCCTTCACTGAGGCAAGAATGAATCTGGGAAGGTGTGACCAGAACACCAAGTTGATCAGAAAAAAGAAAAAAGATGAAGAATGGGCTCCCTTCAATGGCTTGGGTCTGTTCAAGGGATAGTTCCTCACACAGGAAAGGCAGGGTAAACAAACCCAATGCTCCCTCGATGACAATGGAGCAAAATGTTAAGGTGAAGAAGACCAATTGAATAGCTGTCAGATAGAGAAGAATATTGTGAACCAGGAGAAATGCTGAAGGTTTAGGGTAGAGATGATACAGCGGAGGAATTTATGAGAAAACGGAAAGCCAACATAAAATTGTCACACCTCTAAGGGAGCGTGGGAAAAGGTGGAGTAAGGCTGATTCAACACTTGAAAGATGATTTATACTGAGATGAAGGGGAATGGCTAAGTGTGAGATGAAAACTTCATCTTTGTCTTTACCAAAGTGGCCGAAACCACCCAGGTCATGGTGACAGAGGAGGAAACTCTGTCACTTGAAAGGTACAACATTGATGAGGAATATATTTGTGGCACAGGCAACAAACCGGTTTCACTGTTTTTCCCTCAACATATGTGACATTAAATCATTCATTCATTCATGGAATAAAACGGACTGTATCAATTTGGACACAAAATTGACTGATTGGTAAGAAATCGAGAAGAATGTTCACTAGATTTTTAATTCAGGCTGGAGATAGATGTTCAGTGAAGTTCCACATGATTCAGTTTTGGTGACCTCATTCATTTTGATATGTGTGAACGATGTACAAGTGGTGTGCAGGGACACATTCAAAATTTACAGTTGACACAGCACTTAAAGAAATTGTAAACTGTGAGGAAAACTTTGTAGAACTCTAAACCTACATTGCCAACTTGTTAGAAACAGTAGAAAGAGGATTGATGAAGTTAGGCACATTGAAACATGAGACAATGCAACTTTCTATCAAGAACATTAAAATACATCATAAAATAGGCAGGAATACAGACGCACAGGATGCGCAAGCACCATTGAGGTTTGTAGGACATTAAACATTGGCAAATCATACAGTGTTCCTGTCTTTGTAAATACTGATAGTTCAAGAGGAAGGAGGTGATGTTGAACTTGCATCAAACACATTCAACTTCAACTGTGTCACATGATCGGACAGATGTGAACACATTGGAAAGGATAAAGAACTGATCTAAAAGAATATTTCCAGGAATGAGAAACATCAGTTATGAAGTCAGACTGTTGCAACTGTTCTCACTGAAGTGAAGGTGGCTAAGAGGAGATCGGATGAAGTTTTTCAAACTCATAGGCATACTGAATGGATTAGAGTGGATAAAACTGGACCCACTCACAAAACGAGAGGACACAGATTTCAGGTTGTGTGCAATAGGAGAGCTATGATAGAAGAAAGAACCTTTTAACTTGGCGAGTAGTTAGGATACACTTGGATGCGTTGTAAATGGATGTTGAATGAAAATTTTGAAGAGGAAATTGGATGATTATTGCGACTAAAAGCAATGTATAATTGTTGTAGATCTGTTCACCGAGCTGGGAATTTGTATTGCAAACATTTCTTCCCCTGTCTAGGTGACATCCTCAGTGCTTGGGAGCCTCCTGTGAAGCTCTTCTGTGATGTTTCCTCCGGCATTTATATTGGTTTGTCTCTGCCGCTTCCGGTTGTCAGTTCCTGCTGTCCACTGAAGTGGCCGGTCTCTTGGGTCCAGGTCGATGTATTTATTGATAGAATCTGTGGATGAGTGCCATGCCTCTAGGAATTCCCTGTCTGTTCTTTGTTTGGCTTATCCTATAATAGTAGTATTGTCGCAGTCGAACTCACGTTGCTTGACATCCGCGTGTGTGGCAGAATACCGAATGGAGAATTCACCCCAAAGGTGTACAGGAAGGCCACATACACAGACCAAGTACTGAACTACGAAAGCAACCAGCCCAACACACACAAAAGAAGTGCATCAAGACACTGTTGAATAGGGCCACAACACACTGCAGCACACCAGAACTGCAAAAAGAGGAAGAAGAACACCTCTACAATGTATTCGCCAAAAACGGATACCCCCGCAGTTTCATCAACAGATGCGTAAGGGAAAGACAATGGAATGAGGACATGCCACAACCCAAAGAACTAGCCAGGTTACTATACATCAAGAACATTTCTGAACTGACAGCCAGATCACTACAACCACTAAGACTCATATCAGCACACAAACCAACAGCCACTCTCAGGCAACAACTGACCAGGACAAAGGACCCGATACCCAGCATGAGCAAAACCAACGTAATGTACAAAATACTATGCAAGGACTGCACAAAACACTACATAGGACAAAAAGGAAGACAGCTAACGATCTGCATCCATGAGCACCAACTAGCCACGAAACGACACAACCAGCTATCCTTCGTAACCACACACGCAGATGACAAGCAACATGAGTTCGACTGGGACAACACTACTATTATAGGACAAGCCAAACAGAAGAGAGTCAGGGAATTCCTAGAGGTATGGCACTCTATCAACAAACACATCGATCTGGACCCAATATGCCAGCCACTGCAGCGGACAGCTGGTACTGACAACTGGAAGCGGTAGAGACAAACCACTACAAATGCCGGAGGAAAGATCACAGAAGCACTTCAGAGGAGGCTGCCAAGCACTGAAGATGTCATCTAGACAGGGGACGAAACGTTTGCAACACAAATTCCCAGCTCTGCGAACACAACCACAACAACGAGCATGCGAGCTACAAATCTTCTCCAAAACTTGGAGAAATGTATTATGTTATGGAAGAAAGCAAGAGATCGCTACTCTGTAATGAACTCAGATGAAGAGCTGGTGCAAACATCATGGGTCAAATGAGACACTTCTTGCCTTAATTTTTCTGTGTGGATTGGTGCAATGTCTCAAGAGTTCTCCAATTCTAATAATACTGTGTCTCCATAATATCATTGATGCTCGGCGATCCGATTTGCCTCTGAAACATCCATCAGTCAAAGCACCCCTCGTTATCTCTGTAACTCATACAGGCATTTTATAAACCTCCTTTCTCTGCAATCTCCTCTAAATATTCCCTCTCTCTGTAATAATTCTCAAGGCCTGACAGCTTTGTCTGTAATTACTCCAATACATAGAAAACTCCCAATCTTTACAATCTCCTCCAGCTCACACAATCATCAGTCTATCAATGTCACTAACTCCCTCCCGCCCTGATAAATCTCATGATCTCCATAACCTTCTCCAGCCATTACACTGTTCATTATTCAGTGCACCTTTCTCCGTCCCTTACAAACCTGACCATCTCTTACACTTCCTCAAATCCCTACAATTTTCCCTGTTGTCTAACGTGCTGCAATATGTGATCTTCTGTGTAAAGTCCTCTTGTCCCTACAGCACTCCCGAATCTGTAACCACCTTCTGTCCCTACACAGCTCCCTAACTCTGCAGCCTCCACATTCTAAATCCCACCCTATCTGTGGAAACACGTCCAGCCGTCCATATTTTTGTAATCTCCACCAGATCAAAAAAACCTTCTATGTATCACGAATCTTCATTAACCCCTTAAAATCTCACTGTCTCTGAAATTCCTCCCGCTACTGCAATACTCTCCATGAAATCTTTCAAGAAAAGACACATTGTCTTTAAGGAGAACCTCGTCATATTAATCTCCTGCAGTGCTAATACAAGGTTTTCTTTTGTCTTCTGCAAGCTCTCTATCTCAAACCCCTTCACCTATAACGTCCTTATTATCTCTAATCTCATTCACAAACTTGATCTGCCTGTATGTCTGTGACCTTCTCCAGGAGGAGGAAAGGCTTTTTCGGGGTAGGGCTAGATTTTGTGTTTGAAGAATCTCATAAACTTATTACTGTTCGTAGAAAGTAGAGGATTTACAGAGATGGGAAGGCTGACAGAACATGAGGGATGACACAGAGACTGATATTTTTAGGCACAGAGAAAATAATCTTTAGTTTGCATTATTGACTATAGCTTGAAGAGGAAAACATGCTATTAAACTGCAAATGTATGGATGTATTATTGAGTTTGGAATCTGCTTGTTCCAACTGTAGGACTCCATACAGGAACAGGTGCGAGCAGCTGACCCCACAAAGGCGGGGCAGAGTCTGTAATCTTCCAAATCATATTTGGGAGATCAATTCTAGGATAGGTGAGAGCAGCTGAGAATGTTCAGGCAAGGCAGGAAGTGTGGGATTTTCCTGGTCTGATTGTGGGACTCATTTCCAGAATAGATGTGAGTAGCTATAAATACCTAATGCGCTGGGCTTGTTCAGTTCTGAATGTACTTACCTATTCTGTATCCGTATCTACATGTGATTCCGAACTGACATTGTCACAACAGAAGTGACTGCTGAAAGACAACAATTTCCAGGTAGGAATACTTGACCAGGGTCAATTCAACAGAGCATCAGATAAAATTAAGTTCTCACTTCCTGAAATATTACAATTCAAAAGTATTTTACGAAAACAAAACTTGTTTCATCTGGTGTGAATTCAGTCTGCATCATTGACCCGAATCTCTATGGCAGGACAGATCAGTTCACCTGTCACAGTGTGGGTTCTGTCTGTAATCCTTGTGTGCTTTAACCACTTTCATAACACCACTCAGCCCTCCCATCATCTCCTACATCCGTTGGATTCTTTTTCTGATACAGACAGACACGGGTATCATTTTCATCAGGTTTTGTGGAGAGTTTTTGTTTGCAAGTTTACTGTAGACAAAATATTGATCTGGCTGGTCCAGCTCAGTTTTCACTTCAACCAAAACCGAAAACTATCTTTGTCATTGTAATCTGCCTCAGCCCCTAGAACAATCCATATCTCTGTAATATCCCGCTGTTTTCGCACGCCTTCCTATCTCTGTAACCTTTTACATACATCATGATTTCTGGTACTTGCTGCCATCCCCATATTCCTTCCTGCTTTTTTAATCAAGGCCAATGAAACTGTAAAACAAATAGAATGAAACAAGACCGATATGGCTGCAGTGTGACCAAGACTGAGAACCGAATAATCAAAGTCTTTCAGCATTTATACAAGAAGGAGAACAAGCCCACCACAGTGAAGTAGCATTGTGTATAAAGGCTGGGATCAGTATTTCTGTGATGCTAATCAATTTACACACTACTCCTCACAGTCCTCACCCTGATCCCTTTACATTGATTCTCTCGATATTGCCTAAATATCAGAAATTTCTACAACACAGATTACTCTGGAAATTGTCTGCACTGATTAAAAGGATTCATCCTTTCAAAAAATAATTGTTATGATTCCACAGAGACTGTAGGACTTCAGGTTCAGATCTAGGCACATTTATAAAATATTCCAGAGTCTCTGCCTCGACTCTGCTTCCATGCATGACTCTCAGATATTTTCCTTACTCCGGGAGAAGTAACAAGTTTCCTCATGACTTTTCTAATATTTCAGCCAATTACATTAAATATTTGCTGCTTGTAACTGAGCTCTCCAATAAGAACAAGACAGTCTCTCCCTCTCTATCCAGGCCCTTGACAACATGTGCAGGCTAATCAAATCTCCTCTCAGCATCCTACACTTCAACCTTTCCTCATAACTGCATTATCACTTTCCCAGGATAACAAACCTCTTCTCTACCACCTCCAAGAATGAAACATGCTCGAAACGTCAATTCTCCTGGCACTCTGCTACCTGACCTGCTGTGCTTTTCCCACACCACCCTCTTTGACTCTAATTTCCAGCATCTGCAATCCTCACATTGTTCCTCTACACTATCCATTCTAATACATCCTTCCATGTCATATAGTGACCAGAACTACATGCAGTACACAGGCTGTGATTGATCTAGTTATTTATACCGTTCTTGTATAAGCTTCCTGCTCTCACATTCTGCACTTGAACTGAGAAAGGAAATGTGCCATTTGCTGCCTTATTTAGATTATTGACGATGCTGGCTACTTTCAGGGTAAAAACAAATTACTGCGGATGCTGGAATCTGAAACCAAAAGAGAAAATGCTGGAAAATCTCTGCAGGTCTGGCAGCATCTGTAAGGAGAGAAAATAGATGACATGTCGAGTCTATCTGACCTTTTGTCAAAGCAAAAAAAAGTGAGAAATAGGGAGATATTTATACTAGGATCTGTCCACAGTGACAGTATGCTCACTTAATGTGTATTCTTTCTATTGATTGCTGTCCCTAAATGACTCGACTTGCACTTCTCCAGGTTGCTTGGTACATTCAACTGGACCTCATAGCTTCCATTTTTAAGCAGACTACTATGTGTTCGCTCATCAAATCAAGTATGTCACATCAACTGTACGAATCTCTGCATGAAAACCAAACAGCCAGATTAATTACACACATCTTTCTATGCAGAAATTCAAGCTGACAGTCCTGGATTCCTCTGGGATTTTCTAAGGGTCCATTTTTCCTGCCGCACAGAATTCCGATCTGCAAGTATTCAGTCAGCCACTTGCTTCATACTAAACTAAGCTACAATATCAGCAGGTCTCTGACACTTTGCCTCTGTTCAGTGAGGAACCGAAAATGATTAACAATGAGCAAATATGGCAGGGGAAGTTTCTCCCCAGCTTCTTTTAAGGATGTGAATCTCCTTTATAGGCCCTCTCTCTCTTTAAGTTGATAACTTCCAATAGTTTGCACGACAAAATCTGAACAAGACAAGGGCCTGACTTGTCCAATCTCATTTCTGTCAGTTTCATGGAGGGTTTGTCTCCACAAGTCTAAGTGAACGTATTCATAATAACAACATCCTGAATCTGCCTCATGAATTACCTGCACTGGCTCTATGCCCCTTCTTACATCTGATAAGAGCCCAATGATTATTTACCGCTTTTTTATAGGTATAAAAACTGCATACTGACCAGATAGCCCAGAATGCACCGGATTTACTGCTGCAGATGCCATTTTTAAAAAAAAGCCACTGCACGCTTGGATTGACAATCTGAAAATGTCCTAGACATGACGGCGAGGGGGATTGGGAATCGTAGTAAACTGAGGGCCCCACATTGTGGCTGAGCCCCTGAGGCTCTGGTAGATGGCATGGTGCAGGAGAGGGACATTATCTTCCTCCAGGATAAATAGACAAAGTCTTTTCCCTGGGGTCGGCGAGTCCAGAACTAGAGGGCATAGGTTTAGGGTGAGAGGGGAAAGATATAAAAGGGACCTAAGAGGCAACTTTTTCACGCGGAAAGTAGTGTGTGTATGGAATGAGCTGCCAGAGGATGTGGTGGAGGCTGTTACAATTGCAACATTTAAGAGGCATTTGGTTGGGTATATGAATAGGAAGGGTATGCAGCGATATTGGCCGGGTGCTGGCAGGTGGGACTGGATTGGATTGGGATATCTGGTCGGCATGGATGAGTTGGACCAAAGGGTCTGTTTCCATGCTGAACATCTCTATGACTCTATGGCTAGCAGGGGAAGCCATGACACCAGACCTGCTAGCTTGTCTGAGATTGACCCGTGTGCCAGTGAGATGCCAGCCTTCTGGGTGAATGCCCAAACGTGTAGGAAGGACATCAGTGACCAGGTTAAGTTGCACCATCTGCACTTCGTGACCTTGCCCTCTCTCTCTCTGTTACTGCACCCACCTCCAACCATGACTCATGTTCTCCCACTCTCACTGAATGCAGCTTTCTCTCTAACCTCTTCTCTGTCCCGCTCGCCAGTTCTTCCTGGTGTCTGTGCTACCCACTAACTCACTCAGGATATCTCCCCACCTTTCCCTCAGCTGTACCATTACTAACAGCTGTACCAACCACTTCCATCTCCCTAATGTCTCTTGATAATTCGCTCATTCCAGGAGGAACTATCCCACAATAGAGCAGAAAGAGCCAAGAGGGGTATGAGACAGCCCAACTTTCAGCTCCTTAACCCCTCACAGGGGAACGACTCTGACCCTAAAAACCATGAAAGGCTGACTGACTGTGTTCAAACTCCCGGACTGGGATCTGAGACTCCCCTTGACTCAGTGTGGGTACCGTGACTGACTGTGGACAATGATACTCAGCTTTCTGGGTTTGTGTCTGTGCTGAACACAAAGCCAATACAGCAGGCTGGTGAGCCTGGTAGCTTTAGCTGAGGGGAAACACTGTTGAGGACAGGGTAAGACAAGGCAATAATTCTGTGAGAATTCAAGTCAGCTCAAAGTGAGTATGTACAAAAACGGAATGAGCAGCCCAGAGGGACAGTCCATGAGCTGGGTGGGTGTCCCTGAGCACAGTGTCCTTGCAGCAGCATTCCAATGAGAGTTGTCAGTGCACCCTGAGCTGCAGCATTGAAGTACAGAAGCGTATGGTCAGTGGGCCAGAGATGTGCTTGGATGGTATGGTGAGGCTGGCATGTGTCAGATGCCAGCATTGGTGGGTGTGGACTACTTGCAGCTTCTGTCAGTGCCGTGTCCCCTGAGATGCTGGAGTCCAAGATAGAAGGCCGCAGGAGGGAGGGTCAAGAGGGCGTCACCAGTTTCCAGCTCTGACATTCATGTCAAATTCTAAATATTGAGTTTCCACACAGAGGGGAAGAATATGAAGCTGCAAGCCACTGAGGGAAGGGATCGACAATGATGTGGCTGTTGATCATCAGTCATCATTCAGTCAGCATCTCGCCACGCCCGCCATCAAACCTTGTCTTAAAGAACAGTCCAGCACAGAAAGAGGCCCTTCAGCCCAGCAAGACCGCACTGACACATGATGCCCTCTTAAAGTTAAACCAAAAGTTTTTGTTCCGATACCTGCTATATCATTCTATTCCCTACTTACTCATACTTGTGCCAAGATCCCTCTTTAACCTTGCCATATTGACTTCTTCCCCTCTGTCAGTGCATTCCAGGCACTTTCACACCTGTCCAAAACCAAAAAAAACTTACCGATCACATCTCCTGAACTTTTTCTCTTTTACTTAAATCCTCCGGTCCTGAGTAATTGGTATTTATACTATGGGGGGGTGGAGGGTTGGGTGGGTGGGTACGGGAAGGCTCTAGCTGTCCTTCTATCTATGCCTCTGATAATTTTGTAAATATCTATCAGGTAGCCCAATAGCCAATTATGCCGAGGTGCAAACAAACCATGTATGTTCATTTTCTCCTTCTGGCTAATACCCTCCAAATCAGACAACATGCTGGCAAACCTTTTCCATACCCTCTCCAACACTTCAACATCGTGTGGAAAGCCGTACTGTACACGATATTCTAAATGTACCTCGAACTAATTTTCGTTATAGCTGCAATATGACCTGTTAATGTTCATACTGCATGCTCTGATGCATGTCTGCAAGTTTGCCATCAGTCTTCTTGATCACCATATCCACCCGTGTTACCACTTTCCGGGAACAGTGGAGCTGTACCCCAAGATTCCTTCGGATGTTAATGCGGCCAGTAGTTTTTCCCTCGACTTTATACTTCTCTCCTGCATTAGACCTTCCAAAATGCAACAAGTCTCAATTGTCCAAATAAAGTTACGTCTGCATTTTCTCTGTCCAAGTCTGCAGCTGACCTATATCCTGCTGTATTCTATGGTAATCATCCTCACAACCTGCAACTCCACCAATCTATTTACCGATCTCCAGTCACAAAAAGACTGTTCCACCACTACTCTGTCTTCTATGGCCAAACAGGCTCTGCAGGGGCATGGATTCCGAAACTGTAGCTTTAGGGTGCAGGACCTGAAGTGTAGGGAGGTTAGGAACATGGCATCAATCTTGAAGGACGGTGCCTGTAAACAGGAAGGTGACTTGAAGTGTGGATACTTCAATGCGAGAAGTACACGAAATAAGGTAGGTGAACTTGCAGCGTGGCTTGGTACCTGGGAGTTCAATGTTGTGGCTATTACTGAGACATGGGTAGAACAGGGACAGGATTGGTTGTTGCAGGTTCCAGGGTTTAAATGTTATAGTAGGGTCAGAGGTGGGGGTAAAAGAGGGGGAGGTGTGGCATTGCTTGTCAAAGTTAGTATTACAGCGGTGGAAAGGACGATGGATGAAGACTCTCTATCTGAGGTAGTTTAGGCTGAGGTTAGAAATAGGAAAGGTGAGGTCACCCTGTTAGGAGTTTTCTACAGGTCTCCTAATAGTCCTAGAGATGTACAAGAGAGGATTGCGAGGATGATTCAGGAGAAAAGTGAACGTAAGAGGGTTGTTGTTATGGGGGACTTGAACTTTACAAGTATTGACTGGGGAAGCTATAGCTCGAGTACGATAGATGGGTCGGTGTTTGTCCAATGTGTGCAGGAGGGTTTCCTGACACAATATGTAGACAGGCCAACAAGAGGTGAGGCCATACTGGATTTGGTTCTGGGTAACGAACCAGGCCAGGTGTTAGAATTGGAGGTAGGTGAGCACTTTGGGGACAGTGACCACAATTCGGTGACTTTTGCTCTAGTGATGGAGAGAGATAAGTGTGCACTACAGGGCAAGAGTCAATGCTGGGGGCAGCGAAATTATGATGCGGTGAGGCATGACATAGGATGCGTGGCTTGGAAAAGTAGGCTTCAACGGAAGAGTGCAATCGATATGTGGAGCTTGTTCAAGGAGCAAATATTGATTGTCCTTGATAAATATGTACCGGTCAGGCAGGGAGGAAAGGGTCGTGTGAGGGAGCTTTGGTTGAATAAGAAATTGGAATCCATTGTTAAAGGTAAGCGGACGGCCTATGTAAAGATGAGGTGTAAAGGTTCCATTGGGGCGATTGAGAGTTATAAGGTAGATAGGAAGAATCTAAGGAGAGAGCTAAGAGCAGCAAGGAGGGGACATGAAAAGTCCTTGGTTGGTAGGATTAGGGAAAACCCAAAGGCTTTCTATAGGTATGTCAGGAATAAAAGAATGACGAGGGTAGGAATAGGTCCAGTCAAGCATAGCAGTGGGAAGTTGCGTGTGGAGGCTGAAGAAATTGGAGAGACACTGAATGAATACTTTTCGTCAGTATTCACTCAGGAACAGGACATTGTTACCGATGTGAATATTGAATCACAATTAATTAGAATGGATGGTTTTGAGATATGTAGGGAAGAGGTGTTGGAAATTCTGGAAAGGGTGAAAATAGATAAGTCCCCTGGACCCGATGGTATTTATCCTAGGATAATTCTGGGAAGCAAGGGAGGAGATTGCAGAGCCATTAGCCTTGATTTTTATGTCCTCGATGTGTACAGGAATAGTGCCAGAAGACTGGAGGATAACAAATGTGGTTCCCTTGTTCAAGAAGGGGAGTAGGGATAACCCTAGTAACTGTAGGTCGGTGAGTCTTACCTCTGTTGTGGGCAAAGTCTTAGAGAGAATTGTAAGGGATAGGATTTATGAGCATCTGGATAGGAATAATGTGATCAAGGATAGTCAGCATGGTCTTGTGAAGGGCAGGTCGTGCCTCACAAACCTTATTGAATTCTTCGAGAAGGTGACTAAGGAGGTGGACGAGGGTAAAGTGGTAGATGTGGTGTATATAGATTTTAGTAAGGCATTTGATAATGTACCCCATGGTAAGCTACGGCAAATAATACTAAGGTATAGCATTGAGGGTGAGTTGGAGGTTTGGATTAGGAATTGGCTGGCTGGAAGAAGACAGAGGGTAATAGTTGATGGTAAAGCTTCATCTTGGAGTGCAGTTACCAGCGGTGTTCCGCAAGGAACTGTTTTGGGACCATTGCTGTTTGTCATTTTTATAAATGACCTGGAGGAGGGGCTAGAAGTTGGGGTGAGCAAGTTTGTGGATGATACGAAAGTCGTTGGAGTTGTTGACAGTGAGGAAGGCTGTGGCAGGTTACAGCGGGATATAGATAAGCTGCAGGGCTGGGCAGAAAGTTGGCAAATGGAGTTCAATGTAGGTAAGTGTGAAGTGATTCACTTTGGTAAGAGTAAAAAGAAGATGGAGTACTGGGCTAATGGTCGGATACTTGGTAGTGTGGATGAGCAGAGGGATCTTGGTGTCCATGTACACAGATCTCTGAAAGTTGCCAGCCAGGTAAATAGTGCAGTAAAGAAGGCATATGGCATACTGGCTTTTATTGGTAGAGGAATTGAGTTCCGGAGTCCTGAGGTCATGTTGCATTTGTGTAAGACTCTGGTGCACCCGCATCTGGAGTATTGTGTGCAGTTTTGGTCGCCATACTATAGGAAGGATGTGGAGGCACTGGAACGGGTGCAGAGGAGGTTTACCAGGATGTTGCCTGGTATGGTAGGAAGATCGTATGAGGAAAGGCTGAGGCACTTGGGGCTGTTATCATTGGAGAAAAGAAGGTTGAGGGGTGACTTAATAGAGGTGTACAAGATGATTAGGGGTTTAGATAGGGTTCACCATGCGAACCTTTTTCCACGTATGGAGTCAGATATTCGAGGGGCATAGCTTTAAATTAAGGGGTGGTAGGTATAGGACTGATGTTAGGGGTAGATTCTTTACTCAGCGAGTCGTGAGTTCATGGAATGCCCTGCCAGTAACAGTGATGGACTCTCCCTCTTTATGGGCAATTAAACGGGCATTGGATAGGCATATGGAAGAAAGTGGGCTAGTGTAGGTTAGGTAGGCTTGGATTGGCGCAACATCGAGGGCCGAAGGGCCTGTACTGCGCTGTATTTTTCTATGTTTTTCTATGTTCTAAGCAGTTCTCTATCCATCTGACTAACATCCAGCCCCATGCCCTCATCAATCAATTTTGTCACTTCCTCAAAACATTCAATCAGGTTTGTGAGACAGTATCTTCTCTACACAACTGTGTTGCCTGTTGCGAGTAAGTTCATACTAGAGTACTGTTGGAGCTGCACTCATTCCGAAAAGTGATTATTTCATCATATTCCTGACATGAACATTGGAGAGTAGATTAGATTCCTTTCAGTGCGGAAACAGGCACTTCAGCCGAACCAGTCCACATCAACCCTCTGGAGAGTAACCCACCCACACCCATTTTCCTCTGACTGAAACACTCAACAATCTAGCATGGCCAATTCACCTGGCTTGCGGGAGGAAACCCATGCAGACACTGGGTGAACGTGTCAATTCCACACAGTTATTCACCCAAGGCCGGAATCGAACCCAGGACTGTGGTGCTGTGGGTTAGCAGTGCTAAGCACTAAGCCACAACGCCACTCTTAATGGTGCCTGTAGCGTGGGAGGTATGTTGGACCATAATGGTCACTGTGCAGTGGGAGGTATGTTGGGTCGTCATGGTTATTGTACAGTGTGAGGTATGTCGGGCCGTGATGGTCACTGTACAGAGGGAGGCATGTCGGGCCGTGATGGTTCTTGTACAGTGGGAGGTATGTCGGGGTGTGACGGTTACTGTACAGTGGGTGGAATGTCGGGCCGTGGCAGTTACTGTACAGAAGGAAGTTTGTCGGACCGTGATGGCTACTGTACAGCGAGAGGTATGTCGTGCCGTGACGGTTGCTGTACAGTGGGAGGTATGTTGGGCTGTGACAGTTACTGTACAGTGGGAGGTATGTCGGGCCGTGATGGTTACTGTACAGTGGGAGGTATGTCATGCTCTGAGGTTGCAGACTGTGTTGTACAGAGTATGGTTCTGCTGCTGGTCATGGCCCATTGCACCTCATAGATGCATCATCATTTAGGCTCAATCTGTTTAATGCCTGTCCTATTAGGAAACCATATCATGGTGAGGAGGGTCTGCCAAATGTGAAGATAGCCTTGCTCCCCATTGGGCAGTGATCATTCTTACCGATATATGAAATGTAGAGATGTATCTGCAGTAGGCAGATTGGTGATGAAGCTGTCAATTATATTTTCCCTTTTATTGATTCCCCCAGAATCTGCCACAGAGCAGTGTAGCAGCAACAGGATCCAGCATCAAGACTGAGCAGGATATTGACTATATACAAAGGAGCAGCTCCCTCTGCTTGGCTATGTCCTGTCAATGGAACAGAATCTACCAGAGAGGATGGTGATGTTGCCGGGGACTTAGTCCTGTTCACAGAATCCTGCTTTACTGGCAATATTTGACTGTTTTTTTATTAGCCTGTGGGAAACATACAAAATGGAAAAGTGACCTGTTGTATTATGAAGAGTTAATATCACTTTCTTTCTTACATATTTTAAAATAAACCAAACATCATTTTTTTTCAGTTGAAAACAATTGAAGTGAACAATAATTGAATTACCAGAACGCATACCTAACTATTACACAATTCAGTGACTGTAGTAAACAGCTGATTCATGTTCAGATCAGTGAACACACCATCTTGCAGGCAGCAAAGCTGTTGGAAATGACCTTGAGAAAAAGCCTGAATTCAGACACGGTGTTACCGGCCCTCGCCATGACCTCCAAAACATTGGCCATCTCCAAAATCTGTCCAGAGAGCTTCCAAACTGGAGCTGTGCAGTTACTCACACAATCCCTTACAATAGGCTGGTTAGAGACATACCTGAACAACAGGGAGATGTGTGTGTGTGTGTGTGGGCGGGGGGGGGGGGGGGGGAAGGGGGGGGGAGGTGGTGCAGACTGGTCAATGGACAAGCACATGTTCAACATTTATAACAATGACCTGGAAACAACCATGTATTGCAAGGATATCTCTTCTGGTATACCACCAAAACTCTGCTTTTGCACCTTGGACCCGATCTGAATGAAGGTGTGAAAAAGGTGATCGGCTCCTGCCGCGCATGGCATCTTACATCGAATCCCTCATAAACCATATCCAGTGTATGTTAGCTCCACAATGTCAGTATCCAAACAGAATTGTACAGCCCCATTGATGGCCAGTATGATCCCAGCCCAACATCCTTGTGTGTGACTTGAGCTGAAAAGTTCTGTGTAACTGTTTACAGCGTTGTTCTAACCATTAACAGCAAAGTCTGTTTACTGAAGGTCTGAAATCCTTTCATAATACCAACACTTAGATTGTCCAATAAGCACAAAATCTCCACTTTATTCAGTTAATTTTTATAACAACGTGATGAGAAGAGTGCACAAATCACAGTATGGAGCATTGAAAGGCTGAGTCTCATTCCCACACCCAAGACTAAATTATTACTAAGTGAATAGACTTTAAAAATATACAATTATTTTCCCTTGCATTAATGTTGTGAACTAATAGTCGACTCTCCTGCTCCTCAGATGCTACCTGAACGGCTGTGCTTTTTCAGAAACACCCTTTTTGACTCTGATCTCCAGCATCTGCAGTCCTCATTTTCTCGTTGGTAATATCCACTCATAATCATTTTTCGTGGCAAAAACATCATTGTGTGTAAACATGTTACAGTAAGGTATGAGGATATTTTCAGTTGCTTCTATCTATCTCAGTGCTCAGTAATGTGGGATGTGAATGCCATTGTCTGTGTGATGCTCGGTATGTAGGCCATGCCTCTGACAGACTGACAAATTGTTTCAAACAGCATATTTCTTCAGTTGTTCACAGTAAACAGGTTACTGCCTGGACCCAATCAGTCTGAGCTCATAAAACCCAAAGCACACTGTCCAGCACTGGGCATGTTTGGACAGTATTTTTCATTTCAATTCATTCATAGGATGTGTCTGGGCTGGTATTTATAGCCTGTCCCTTGTTGCCCTTGAGAAGGTGGTGGTGAGCTACTGCACTGAACCACTGCAGTCCATGTGTTGTAGTTAGACTTCCAATACCGTTCGGGAGGGACATTGAAACAGTGACAATGAAGGAACAGCAATATACTGACCAACCAGGATAGTGGATGGCTTGGAATAGAACGCGAACATTGTGGGGGTCCCATGAATCTGCTTCCCTTGTCCTTCTTGATGGTGGTGTGGTTTCAGAGGTACGTTGTAAGGAGCCTTGGTAAATTTCTGCAGAGCACCGTGTAGATGGCAGGAATTTCTGCACCTGAGTGTCAATGAGTGAGGGGTGAAGCTGCACTAAGCCAGGCAAATGATTGGTATTCCACCACACGCACATTCAATCTGTGACTTTTCGATCGTTTGTTGGCTTTCAGAAAACATGGGTAAAGTTATTTCTGCAGGATTCCTAGCCTCTGACATATTCTTGGAGCAAATGAATTAATATGCGTCAAAGTGTGGCGCTGGAAAAGCACGACAGGTCAGGCAGCATCTGAGGTACAGGAGAGTCAATGTTTTAGCAGAAGCCCTTCAAAGGAGTGGGTAATTAAATTCTATGGTCAGTCCAGTTCTGGTTAACGGTAATCCTTGGGATATTGCTAGGTAGGTGTTCAGTGATGGTGGTGGCATTCACCGTTAGAGGATATGGTTCAATTTTCTATTGTTAGAGGTCACCGTTGTCTGGCACATGTGTAATGGAAATGACAACTTGTTATTTGCAAGCACACACCTGCATATTTCCAGGTCCTGTTGCATTTGGATAAGGACTGCTTCAGTATCTGAGTAAATGGTGTTGAACATTGTCCAATAATTGGCAAACATCCTCACTTGTGACTTTACAATGTAGAGATGGTCATTTAAGAAGCAGCTGAAAATTATTGGGCCTAGGGCAGAAAGCACTCTTACAGCTCACTAATGCTGTCTCTCCTACTGAGCTAGGAAGCTGACTTCTAGTTCCACCTGCTCCAAAACTGGTTAACAACATTCCTGAATGGAATAGTATTACAATATCTACCACAAAGAGCTGAGTGAAGGCTTGGTTAGCTCAATCAGTTGGACAGCTGGTTTGCAGTGTCGATTAATGCTAACAGTGTGGGTTTGATTCCTGCATTGAATGAGATAACTGTTACTACACAACCTCTCCCTTACTTGAGTCATGATAACTATCCAGTTAAACTACCACCAGTTTTCGCTGTCCAATGAGAGAGCAGCCCTATCATCACATAGGAATTTGGTGCCTTACCTTTCCATTTCTGATTTCCAGGCTTACCCAGGAAAATCTCCACTGGGGAACTGCTGCAGAGCTGTCCTGGAGCTAAGATGGCTGCCCTCCCCCAAACCCCAGTCACCTTCCTTTGTACCAGGTATGACTTCAGCCAGTGCAGATGTTTCCTATTTGATCCAGCATTGATATTAATCCTGGATATGAGACTAGGTCAAATGCAGATATTCTGCTGTTAAGTGCAGTCACTCTGGTCTCTACTCTAGAATTCAACTGTTTGTTTGCTTGTTGGCTAAATTAAACCAAGGCTTCAATGAGCTCAAGGAATGAGTGGCTCTGTCAGAGCCCATACTGAGCTTCAGTGATCTGTTGGTTGGTGCTGAGGAATTGCTGCTTGATCCCACTGTAGAAGACATCATTCATCCCTTTATTAATGATAGGGATTAGAAGAATGGGGCAGTCATTGATTGCCTGAAGTTTTGTCTGTGTGTGTACAGGACACACCCGGATAGCTTCCCACATTGTCGGGTAGGTCCCAGTGCTGCATCCCAGCAGAAACAGCCTGAATGGAATGTTATCAGGGTCACAGTCTTTGCATTATCCAATCTCTCCAGCCACCTGTAGATAACACATGAAATGTTTTGGATTAGCTGAAGACTGTCATCTGGAGGAGACTAAAGTAGATCATCCCACTGAACCATCTGTCTGAACATTGCTGTGAATGTTTAAGCCTTAGTTGTTCTGTTGTTGTGCTGGGCCATGCCATCACTGAGGAAGGTGTTTTTTTTTGTGGATCCTCCTCCTCCAGTGAGTTGTTTGATTGATCACCACCATTCACACTGATTGCATGTGACAGGATTGCGGAGATCAGGTCTGATTTGTTGGTTAGATCTGTCTGTCGCTTGAAGCTGACGCTATCTGATGAGTAAGTGGTCAGCTCATCTCGTTGTGAGTTGTACTTAGTGCTGCTCTTCGCAAGCCCTCCTGGATTCTCCATTGAACAAGGGTTTATCCCCTGACTTGATTTTTAGGGTAAAGTGGAGCATATGCCAACAGTGACTGTGAAAATTGTGCTGGATACAATTCTGCTGCTGTTGGTTATGTGGGGTGGGGGGGGGGGGGGGTGTCTGTGTGGGATACTCTTCGGAGGGTTGGTTAAAACTTGCTTGGCCGAAGGGCATGTTTCCACAGAAGAGGAACTTTATGAATTTTATGATTCACCTCCCATATCCCAAAGCTGAGTTACTAAAGTTTTCCCGTTTAACATGGTGATACAAAAGATATTCACATTGTTAAAGTGTGATTTTAGTCTCCAGAAATATTGTGCGTGGCTGCCACCGTTCCCAATAAGGTCATCGATCAATGTGTCTGCAGCCTGTAGATTGGTGATGATGAGATCAAACATGTTTCTCCCTCTCAGTCGTTGCCTCCCCACCCGTGCAAACCCAGTCCCACAGTTATGTTCTTTTGGTGTTTTGAAATGGCCCACCCAGTATATATTCTCCAGCTTTATCAATCTCTCAGTGCTACCCCTAAGTGTTTTTCAATATCCAGGGACACAGAAACATAAGGCTGTGGGAGGGGAGTCAGCAGGAAGTTTCCGTGTCAGTGTTTGATCTAACACCGTGAGGCGGAGGGAGGGGAGTCAGCAGGAGGTTTCCGTGTCAGTGTTTGACCTGACACCGTGAGGCTGAGGGGGGGAGTCAGCAGGAGGTTTCCGTGTCAGTGTTTGATCTGACACTGTGAGCCGGAGGGAGGGGAGTCAGCAGGAGGTTTCTGTGTCAGTGTTTTATCAGAAACCGTGAAGCTGAGGGGGGTAGTCAGCAGGAGGTTTCCGTGTCAGTGTTTGATCTGACACCGTGAGGCTGAGGGAGGGGAGTCAGCAGGAGGTTTCTGTGTCAGTGTTTTATCAGAAACCGTGAAGCTGAGGGGGGTAGTCAGCAGGAGGTTTCTGTGTCAGTGTTTGATCTGACACCGTGAGGCTGAGTGAGGGGAGTCAGCAGGAGGTTTCCCTGTCAGTGTTTGATCTGACCCCGTGAGGCTGAGGGAGGGGAGTCAGCAAGAGGTTTCTGTGTCAGTGTTTGACCTGACACCGTGAGGCTGAGGGAGGGGAGTCAGCAGGAGGTTTCTGTGTCAGTGTTTGACCTGACACTGTGAGGCTGAGGGAGGGGAATCAGCAGGAGGTTTCTGTGTCAGTGTTTGTTCTGACACCGTGAGGCTGAGGGAGGGGAGTCAGCAGGTTTCTGTGTCAGTGTTTGATCTGACACCGTGAGGCTGAGGGAGGGGAGTCAGCAGGAGGTTTCTGTGTCAGTGTTTGATCTGACACCGTGAGGCTGAGGGAGGGGAGTCAGCAGGAGGTTTCTGTGTCAGTGTTTGATCTGACACCGTGAGGCTGAGGGAGGGGAGTCAGCATTGCTTTCCTATACCTGTACTGCCTCCAGCCTTGCTTTCCTATATCTGTAACATCTTCAATCTTGTTATAACATCCTGCCCTGTCCTGTCCTGTCTATAGTTCCAGTGCAACAGAATATTGAGTTGTTAGCCATGACCTCTCTCAAACACGTCTCTGTAATGGCAAAAATGTCACACCTGTCCATTTCAACTCATTCCCTTATCGCATCAATGTGTCTGATAATACTGCCAGCGTTAACGAAAGCTAGAATATAACACCTGGAATATTCTGTACTTCGGAGTGCTTCAGTAATTCACTGCTTCTTAACAGGCTGCCCAAACATGAACCAAATTTTAACTCTCACTGAATGAATATTTATTGAAATGTAATTTAGTTTTTTAAAAAAATGATTTCATCAAATGTAACTTTCCAGACCTGAGCAGTCAGCTCCACATACAATGAGTTTCTGATGATTAATTCCCCACTTCGTGTGTGAGGGGACAGCCCTCAGTAATGGAGAAAGTGAAGATTGCATTTGATGGAGATCAGAATCGAAAAGTGTGGTGCTGGAAAAGCACAGCAGGTCAAGCAGCATCCAAGGAACAGAGAGTCAATGTTTCAGGCTTAAGCCCTTCATCAGGAAAGCTTTGGTGCATTCTTTTATTTTCGTTCTGTAATTCGCAGAATGTTGGGAACCTTACTACTTCAGTGTATATTACACTGAAATGGAAAGCAGTCAATCAGTTGGTTGGGCAGCGTGTAAACATGTTGAAGGGAAATACAGACTGATTGGAGTACAAACATAAGGATAGATAAATCCACGAGTGATATGGGGTTATCCTAGGTTACTCCAGGAAGTTACGGAAGAGATTGGTGTACTTTTGGTGATGATCTTTGCATCCTCACTGTCCACTGAAATAGTGCCAGATGACTGGAGAGTGGCAAATGTTATTCCCTTGTTTGGGAAAGGGAATAGGGACAATGCTGGGAATGACACAACAATCTGTCTTACATCAGTGGTGGGCTAAGTATTGGGGATGATTCTGAGAGACAGGATTTGCAATTACTTCGAAAACCATAGTTTGATTAGTGATAGTCAGCATTGCTTTGTGGTGAGTTGGTCATGCCTCACAAATCTTATTGAATTCTATGAAGATGTGAAAGAAACATTGATGAAGGCAGCCAGGTAGATGTGGTAAACAAGAATTTTAGCAAGGTGTTTGATAAGGTTCCCCATTGTAGGCGCATTCTGTGGATAAGGAGGCATGGGACGCAGGAAAATGTGGCTGTCTGGATATGGACTTGGCTGGCCCATTGAAGACAGAGTGTGGTAGTAGATGAAAAATATTCAGCCTGGAGTTCAGCGACAAGTGGTGTTCCACAGAAATTGGCTCTGTGACCTGTGCTGTTTGTGATTTTTATAAATGACTTTGATGAGGAGGTGGAATGGTGGGTTACTAAGTTTGCCGATGACAGGAAGTTTGGTGGAGTTGTGTATTGTTTGGAGGGCTATTGTAGATTGCAATGGGACATTGACAGGATGAAGAACTGGGCTGAGAAAGGCGAATAGAGATCAAACGTAAAACATGCGAATTATTTTATTTTTGAAGGTTGCATTTGCATACAGAATACAGGGTTAAAGGTAGAATACTTGACAATGTGGTGGAACGGAGGGATCTTGACCCGTGTCCATAGATCCCTTAAAATTACCACCCAAGTTGATAGAGTTGTTAATAAGCTTATGGTGTGCTGGCTTTCATTATCAGGGGGATTGAGTTTAAGAGTAGCGAGATTAATGCTTAGTTCTATAAAGCTGTGGTTCAACCACACTCGGAATATTGTGTTCAGATCTGGTTACCTCATTATGTGAAACATGTGGAAGCCTCAGAGAGTGTGCAGAGGAGATTTACCAGGATGCTGCCAGGACTGGAGGACATGTCTTATGAAGAAGGTTTGAGGGAGCGAGGGGTTTTCTCCCTGGAGCGTAGGAGGATGAGAGGTGACTTGATAAAAGTGCACAAGATGCTGAGAGACAAATCTTGGATAGCCAGAGTATTTTCCCATGGCAGAAATGGCTATCAACAATGGAGAAAATTTTAATCTGATTGAAAAAAGGTTAGGGAAGATGTCAGTGGTAGGTTCTTTACACGCAGAGTGGTGGGGTAGGAATGGATGTAGAATCAGATACATTAGGAATAATTACGAAGACTCTTGGAAAGGCACATGGAATTTAATGCATTGAAGATTATGTAGGTTAGTCTGATCTTAGAGTCGGATAAAAGGCCAGCAAAACATTGAGGGCCGAAGGGCTCTTACTGTGCTGTACTGTTCTGTGTTCCAAGTTTCACTTAGCTTGTGGATTCTCATCAGTTGTTGAATGTGTGAGGGAGTGAGGTGTATTCACCTGAGTGTAAGCACAATATGTATGGTTACCTAGACCAGACAAAATCCACCAAGTTCAGTTATTAAACTGATTTTTGACTTGCTGTTAGCTCCTGGTTTCATCAGATGCAT
Source organism: Hemiscyllium ocellatum (assembly GCF_020745735.1). NCBI lineage: Eukaryota > Metazoa > Chordata > Chondrichthyes > Orectolobiformes > Hemiscylliidae > Hemiscyllium > Hemiscyllium ocellatum. The sequence continues at coordinate 10,974,652 of NC_083405.1, read as the reverse complement.
TCTGCTGGGTGACCCATGGATTAATATCTGACCATCCACAGACATGTACAAATATATTTTGATACTGGTGAATGTGAAGGTACATTTATTGGAGTTTATTTCAGAGGATTCACTGTGCGACACAAGATGCTGCATTATACTGTCAATTGTGAACATTTTCTCCCAGTGTCTGGTCCAGAGAGCAGATGTATGGAGTATGGGGGACATGTCAGGTGTCAGCACCATAAGCAACACCATGTGATCATGACACTCCATGTCCATACAACTGCTCTCTGGGTCTGGATTTGATTGTGATAGTCTGATGGCTAGTTTCCTCCTGCCCAAGGTGGGATCCAAACGATTTACTTGGAAGGAATGTTTGAATGATTGTCCTGACCCAGGTTGGAAATTATATGGACAGATTCAGGAGCAGGTCAGAGTCTCATTGAGTGCCACAGATAGCTATGAGGTCCAGTAGCACTGTGCCTGAATTGAAGCCTTTTGGAATCCATTTTTAATGTCGGTGATGATTGCAACGTGGTGAGTTTACTGACCTGAACAATAATCAGGTGTTTGCCATGTTTGTGAATTGGTCAATGATAAAATATTAACTGCAGTTCTTCAACTGAACAATCATCTCTGAAAACAATTAAGTTGATTCTATATTGATGGAACTAAGATATAAACAACAAACAACATTTTATGATACAAAAGTAAAGAGTGCACGTTTTGTTTTGTACAGCAAAAGAACGTGTTGTCTGACTAGATTGAGTGAATCCTTAGAAGAGTACAAAGGCAGTATGAGTATACTTAAGACGGAAATCAAGAGGGCAAAAGGGGACATGAGATAACATTGACAAATAGAATTAAGGAGAATCCAAAAGCATTTTACAAAGGCATTAAGGAAAATAGAGTAAATAGGGAAAGAATAGGGTCCTCTCAAAGATCAGCAAGGAGGCTTTTGTGTGCAGCTGCAGGAGCTAGGGGACATAAGAAATGAGCATTTTGCATCAATGTTTACTGTGGAAAATGACATGGAAGATATAGAATGTAGGAAAATAAATGGTGACATCTTCAAAATGTTTATATTACAAAGGGGGATGTGCGGGATGTCTTGCAATGCATAAAAATGGATAAATCCCCAGGACCTGATCACGTGTACCCGAGAACTCTGTGGGAAGCCAGGGAAATTATTGCTGGGCCTGTTCATGAGATATTTGTATCATTGATAGTCACAGGTGAGGTGCCAGAGGACTGGAGGTTGGCGAATGTGGTGCCACTGTTTAAGAAGGGCGGTAAGGACAAGCCAGGCAATGATATGCCAGTGAGCCTGACAGCGGTGGTGGGCAAGTTTTTGGAGGGAACCCTGAGGGACAGGACGTACATGTATTTGGAAAGGCACGGACTGCTTAAGGAGAGTCAACATTGCTTTGTGAGTGGAAAATCATGTCTCACAAGCTTGATTGAGATTTTTACAGAAGTAACAAAGAGGATTGATGAGGGCAGAGAGTTGGACGTGATTTATTTCAACTTCAGTAAGACGTTCGACAAGGTTCCCCATGGAAGACTGGTTAGCCAGCTTAGATGTCATGGAATACAGGGAGAGCTAGCCATTTGGATACAGAACTGGCTCAAAGGTAGAAGACAGAGCGTGGTGGTGGAGGGTTGTTTTTCAGACTGGAGGCCTGTGACCAGTGGAGTGCCATTCAGGATCAGTGCTGAATCCACTACTTTTCGTTATTAATATAAATGATTTGAATGTGAGCATAAGAAGTACAATTAGTATGTTTGCAATGATACCAAAATTGGAGGTGTTGTGGATAGTGAAGAAGGTTACCTCGGATTGCAACAGGATCTTGATCAGGTGGGCCAATGGGCTTAGGAGTGGCAGATGGAATTTAATTTACATAAATGCGAGGTGCTGCGTTTTGGGAAAGCAAGTCTGAGCAGTAGTTATACTCTTGTTGTCGAAAATCCTAGGGAGTGCTGCTGAATAAAGAGACCTTGGAGTGCAGTTTCATTTTTCCTTGCAGGTAGAGTCGCAGATAGATAAGACAGTGAAGTAGACGATTGGTGTGCTTTCATTTATTGGTCAGAGTATTGAGTACAGGAGTTGAAAGGTCATGTTGTGGGTCTATAGGAAGTTAGTTAGGCCAGTTTTGGAATATTGCGTGCAATTCTGCTCTGCTTCCTATCAGAAGGAAGTTGTGAAACTTGAAAGGGTTCAGAAAAGATTTACAAGGATGTTGCTAGGGTTGGAGCATTTGAGCTGTAGGGAGAGCCTGAATAAGCTAGGGCTGTTTTCAGTGGAGTGTCAAAGTCTGAGGGGTGGCAGTATCGAGGTTTATAAAATCATGAAGGACATGGATTGGGTAAATGGACAAGGCGTTGTCCCTGGTGTGAGGGCATCCCGAAGTAGAGAGCATATGTTTAGGATGCGAGGAGAATGATATAAAAGGGACCTAAGGGGCACCTTTCTCCTGCAGGGGGTGGTATGTGTATGGAATGAGTTGCCAGAGCAAGTAGTGGAGGCAAGTACAATTGCAACATTTAGAAGACATCTGGATGGGTCTATGATAAGAAGGGTTTGGAGGGATTTGGCTCGGGACCGGGCAGGTGGAACTAGTTGGGGTTAAGATACCTGGTCAGCGTGGACGGGTTGGAAGAAAATGTCTGTTTCCATACTGTACATCTCTATGATTCTATTACTCTAATTTAGAAATGACAATAATGTAACATGCACTGTCAAATAAATAAATGATTTTTGTATTAAATTGCAGCATACAGTAAGTTGAAAACGTGCCAATTTTAGAATGAATACTAAAGAACAAAAAATAAAGAATATTCCAGCAGCGGAGCTGATCCTTCAACCCTCCAAGCCTGCACCGATCCAGATCCTCTATTTAAACCTGCTGCCTATTTTCTCAGGATCTGTATCCCTCTGCTACTTGCCCATTCATGTATCTGTCTAGATATATCTTCAATGATGCTCCCCCAATATACTCCAAATGTGCTTCGATCAGAGCCTTATAAAGACTCAGAAATCCATCTCTGCTTTAATATTCAAGTCCTCTCAAAATAAATGCCATCATTGTATTTGTCTTTCTGATCGGATAGGTCACCCAAAACAATGAACGTATTATGGACATTAATAAACTTATCATGGAGTTACAAAAATGAACAATGATTAAAGCATGATGGCAAATGGATCCCAGCCTTGTGTCAACTCTCTGTGCTAATCCACATGCTGCAGAATCCAGACAGGCTGCAGATCCCTACAGACGGTTTGCAAACAAACCTGACAGCTACAGTGCAGATCCTGCTATGCCCTCCTGGAGATGGACCTTAATGGGGCGTTGGTATGTCGTCCTTGGGTCATCAATACGCCAAACCCTGGTTGAGATGATTGATCAGGGTAAATCAACCTGATCATTCCATTGCAGATCCTCCATACCGTCCCAAGGGCTTGAAGACTTGGAAGGATAAGAATCACCTTAAAACCCCACAGAGTACGGTAACTGGAGAATATGCACCGAGAAAAAAGACAACTCCAAGACCATTGGAAGAATAAGAAGGCATCACCATGTGGAGGCTGGCCACGTTCTAGTGTGGTGGTACACGATCAGCCAACGTTAAGTAAAAGCATAAAACAGTTTTCAGTATTGTTCATTACTTTATAGTAAACTTTATTGTACTAGCATTGACTGTGCTCAATAAACAAATATTATTGTTTGTATGAGTTGACTCACAGTTCTTTTGCTGAAAAGAAGACTTGAAACACACTGTGTGGCAGACACAGCACCTTGCTAACTATTCACTCAACCTGTCAGTTTACCTTGAGACATTCCTGTTCAAGGAATCGCAACTCTGTTTGCACTTCAGACTTCTGAATTTTCTTTTCATTTATGAAATAGTCCATGCCTCTCTTCCTGTTCTCAAAGTACATCACCTCACGCTTTCCCAAGATGTATTCCATCTACCATTTCTTTTCCCACTCTCCTATTCTATCTGAATCCTTCTGCAGCTTCCCTGCCTCCTCAATGCTACCTGTCCCTCTACCTACCTTTGTTTCATCTAAAAGCCTACCCAGAATGCCCTCAGTCCCTTAATATAGATCGTTAATGTACAACGTAAAAAGTTGTGGTCCCAACACTGAGCCTTGAGGAACATAGTGGTCATCGGCTGCTATCCTGGAAAGAAACCTTTTATCCCCATTCTCTACTTTCTGCCAGACAGCCAAGCTTCTGCACACACTAGTACATTGTCTCCAACAAAATGGGACCTAATGTTACTCAACAGCCTCCTGTATGGCACCTTCTCAAAGCCCTTTTGACGTCCAGGTAGATAACATCCACTGACTTTCCTTTGTCTCATTTGCTTGTTACATTCTCAAATAACTCTTACAGATTTATGAGGCATGACGTCCTCTTGATGAAACCATACCGACTTTACCCAATTTTACAATTCACTTGCAAGTATTCAGAAATCTCATCCTTCACAATGGATTCCAGGATCTTACACATGACTGAGGTTGTGCTAATCGGTCTGTCACTTTCTGCCTTTTGCCTTATTCCCTTTTCAAAGAGGGTGTCACGTTTGCAACTTTCTAGTCTTCTGAGCCTCTCCATGATTCTAGAAATTCATGAAAGATCACCACAAATGTCTCCATTATTTCTTCAGCTATCTCCATTGGCACTCTGCGATATCGTCTATCTGGTGCAGTTTATTTACCCATTTAGTTTTTTTGAGCAATTTGTCCTAATAAGCTCTGTCCAAGCTTCATCCCAAGCGCTATCTTGAAATTGTAGAATACTCTTTTCGTGTTCACTGTTAGAACTGACGTGAAATAATTGTTCAGTTTCTCAGCCATTACTTGTTCCCTATTGCTATATCTCCAGCGTCGTATTCCAAGTCCAATATCCATTTCTGCCTCCATTTTGCACTTTATATATCTAAAGAAAATGTTACATTTTTTTTATTACTGGCTAGTTTACCCTCATATTTAAACTTCTTCCTCTTATTTCTTATTTTGTTGCCCTGTATTGGTATGTGTAAGCTTCCAAATCCTCTGGTTTCCCACTGCCATTTGCCATGTCATCTGATTTCCCTTTGGTTTTACGCTAAACCTGATTTTCCCTGTCATGCATTGTTGCCTCATCCTCCCTGTACCATGCTTCTTTTAGCTTGGAATGAATCTCTGCTGCGTCTGCTGAATTTCTCCCAGAAACTCCCGCCATTACTGTTCCTCTCTCTTACCTGTTAGCCTACTCTCCCAATCAATTCAACCCAGTTCTTCCCTCATGCCTTTGTATTTGCTTTTATTTTCAGTGGTAATAAACGTTAGCTCTTCTATCTTCTCCCTGTCAAATTGCAGAGTAGGTTCAATGATATTATGATCACTGCCTGATAAAGTTTTTCTTTACCTTAAGCTCCCTTATCAAGTCTGCCTCATTGCACAACACTAAATCCAGTATTGCTTGTTGCCTGCACCATAAGCTGCTCGAAAAAGCCATCTTGTAGACATTCCACGAATTCCTTTTCTTTCAAAGCACTACTAACCTGATTTTCCCAGTCCAGCTGCATATTGAAATCCTCCCAATCATTATAATTTTGCTTTTTCTACACATGTTTTTTATCTCCTGATGTGTCCTCTGCCCAAGCTCCTGACTACGATTTGTAGACCTGTACATAACTCCAGCTATGTTTTTTTCACCTTTGTCGTTCCTCCATTCTACCCACACACATTCCACACCATCTGTCCCTACTTTGAGTTTAGGGAACTGAGTGATGGGACTGCAAAATACTTTACCATAGTTCATAGTTTAGACATTGATTAAAATATTACATTGTCACTTCCACTGGAATGTGGCCACAAACTATTTCTTTGGCCAAATATTCTGTCTGTACTAGAGAGGAATGCATATATTTGAAACTGTTAGAAAAGCAAGATTTGGAGACGATTTGAAACTATAAAGAGATTAAGGTGGGTCAAGTGAACAGAAAAATATTATTGTATGGAATATTGTCGGAAATATTGTCTGTGCACTCAACGATGTTGGCTGGTTGAATTGAAAGGCAGTGTATTATTTCATTGGAGAGATTGGCTTGAGGCATAGAGGAATTGGGCACTTGGATGACATAATAAAACCTTTATGTGTGCATAAAGCTTTGATGGAGTACGATAAACGTAGAAACTTTCTGAAACAGAATGCAACAAAATTAGAGAAGGTTTTCTCCAGATTTGCAGAGCAGTGGCGAAACAACATCGAGAGAACAATGGGCATACTGACATGCAAATCAGTCCAGATAAGATTCATTCAACTGACTCCTGTGTGGAACGTTTATTTCAGGAGAAAATCTTGAACTGACTGACTCTGGATCTGCTGGCGTTAAGGTGAACAACATGTGATCTTGGTAAGGCCAAAAAATTCCAAGTAGTCTTTTCAAGTTGAATTCTAAAACAATATTTCACCTTGTGTGAGAGATTACCAGGATTGGACTGGCTATAAAACTGAAGAATATATTAGGAAAGAAAATGTTGGTTGTTTTAATTCTCTCAATGTGTCGTGTATTTGTGAACTCTCTTCCCAGATAGCAATGGAGGACAAAACATTGAATATTCGTAAGGCAGAGGCAGACAGATTCTTGACTAAAAACGATGCACTACCATTGTAAGGGCAAAGGAAGAATAAGAGGGACAGTTGATAAGTTTGCAGATGAGACCAAATTTGGAGGTGTCGTGGACAGCGAAGAGGATTATCTCAGATTACAAGAGGATCTTGACCAGATGGAGAATGAGCTGAGAAATGGCAGCTGGAGTTTAATCCAGATAATAGCGAGATGCTGCATTTTGGGAAAGCAAATCTTAGCAGGACTTATACACTTAATGGTAAGGTTCTAGGAAGTGTTGCTGAACAAAGAGACCTTGGAGTCCAGGTTCATAGCTCCTTGAAAATGGAGTCGCAGGTATATAGGATAGTGAAGGAGGTATTTGGTATGCTTTCCTTTATTGGTCAGAGTATTGAGTACAGGAAGTGGGCGGTCATGTTGCGGCTTTGCAGAACATTGGTTAGGCCACTGTTGGAATATTGCGTGCAATATCGGAAAGATGTTGTGAAACTTGAAAGGGTTCAGAAAGGATTTCGAAGGATGTTGCCAGGGTTGGAGGATTTGAGCTACAGGGAGAGGCTGAACAGGCTGGGGTCATTTTCCCTGGAGCGTCGGAGGCTGAGGGGTGACCTTATAGACGTTTACAAAATGATGAGGGGCATGGATAAGGTAAATAGGCAAAGTCTTTTCCCTGGGTCGGAGGGTCCAGAATTAGCGGGCATATGTTTATGTTGAGAGGGGAAAAATATAAAAGAGACCAAAGGGGCAACGTTTTCGCGCAGAGGGTAGTGCGTGTATGGAATGAGCTGCCAGAGGAAGTGGTGGAGTCTGGTACAGTTGCAACATTTAAGAGGCATTTGGATGGGTACATGAGTAGGAAAGGTTTGGAGGGATATGAGCCGGATCCTTGCAGGTGGGATTAGATTGGTTTGGGATATCTGGTCAGCATGGACGGGTTGGACCAAAAGGTCTGTTTCCATGCTGTACATCTCTATGACTCTATGACTGTGTGATTGAGATCTAAATCAGATCATCCAAGATCTTATTGCATGGCGGAGCTCGATTGGTGACTTACTCCTGATGCTAGTTTTTGCATTTCTGTTGTCATTAGATGCTGAAAAATTATGAGATGATTCTCATGAGCATGAAGACTTTTCATTTCAAATTATTGGGTACAGTTTTCCATATGTGACTTTTAAACAGCACTCAAAAGCACTCAGGGAAGTTTGATGGTTTGGGAGAAAAGTCAGGATTACAGCGCAAAGTAAAACCCTGCCTTGAAACTGCTTTCGAAATCAGATTGAGTCGAATGGATAACTTTAATTCTGCACATTCCTTTCAGTTCTTCTTGTGAGCTGAGTTTCATTAGCAAGGCCAACATTCTGTTGCCTATGTGTAATTTCTATTCAGAATATGGTGATAAACCCCAGGGATTATTGTGGGAAGGGACACTAACAGATATGTTACAAAGAGAGAAACGGGGTTCTGAACCATTTGATAGTGAATGGAGAATGATATAGCTTCAAGTCAGTGTGCTGTGTGACCTTGGAGATTGTATTCCTCGCCATTTGATGCACACAAGCTATGGATATAGTCGGAATACATTCTCTGTTTTCAACAATTAAACTGATAGTCATATAGCATATAAATAGACCCTTCAGCCCGGTACATCAATGCCAGCCAGGAAACACCTACAGATATTTTTTCCCAGTTACCTGAAGACCTATGACCTACTATGCCCTGGCAGTTTTTGCTTAAATGCTGCATTGCCTTGTATTATCTGTGACCTGATTGCTTTTTGTTCTTTTAATATATGCACAAAGTGGTTTTATTGAAGTAAATAACACAACTAGAAAAACAGCAGCAAGCTCATCAGATCATTTAAAAAATCCTCATTTTTCAATAATTAGAGAAAATCCAATTGTCTTTTCAATTGATTTGGGATTTTAATGGAGCTAGACCAGCATTGCTTGCCCTGGAGACGTTCCAGTCCAGTTGATGATGGTCCATCCAAGTGGCTGGTAGGATGGAGTACCAGCAGTGCATCTCATGTGCTGGTTTAACTGCTAGTGGATGGAGTGTTACACACGCCACCATGCTGTGATGAACAGCTCACAGGAAAACACAGGAAATCTGACTCATTGTCAAAGGGAACATATAGGATTCAATTTATTATTTTTCTGAGAAATAGCAACCTTACAGATACAAGTCTATATAATAATGAAAGGAAGTCTGCTTCTATGTTATTGGTGTCCTTAAAACAATAGTGTCAAGCAGCTGGAGGATTCTTGCACTGAGCATGTGAATTAACATGGATGTTTTCAGAGATGGCTGGACTGTCCTAGGTTAGTAATTGCTGATAATCCATGGGATGTGTCTCGTTTGTAATTTTGCAACTTACTGAGCACAGTTTTCCAGAAGAAACCAACAAGTGCCTTTAGTTGGTGCGTCTGAATGTATCAGAGCTTTCATGTCTGCCACCATATGGAATCATATAAAAAGACAAGGCCCATCGAGTCTGCACCACCCAGTGCTAATGCAAGTGTTTTATAAATTTTATGATGTTATCTTCCTGAACTACCCTCCAAGGCAATGCATTCTAGACACAGACCATCCCCTAGATTCAAAACATATTGCACAACTCCTCTCTCAATATCCTATTTTTCACTTTCAACATGTGTCCCTTGTTTTTGACCCTTTGACTAAGGGGAACTGCTGTTGTCTGTTCACTCTGTCCATATCTCTCATGCTCTTATACACCTCTCTCAGGTTCACTGCTTACCCTTTTCTGTTACAAAACCAAGACTATCTTCATGGTTTGAGTTCTCTCTTGTCTTGTCACTTTTTCCAAAGTTCAGCATCTCACATATTTCAGTGTTAATTTTTATCAGGCTCTCTGAACGATCTGTTTGTACCCTCCTGTAATCTAACACGTTCCTCCTCACCGTGACACATCCAGCTAATCATTGCTCATCCACAACATTGTTTATCATCCTCCAATACACACCATATCCCACATTAATATCATCAACATTTATGAATATCAGAAACAAACCTTCATTTCCTTCCTGTTCTGCAGATCTATTGCAGATGACGAAATGGGAATTCCAGTCTCTTGTTTTTCATATTTTGGTGAATTGCCAGCGTGATGCAGTTGAGGTCTTTTATGACAGAGCCACAAATCATATTTTGGACATGGAGCTGAATTCTGCTTTTACACTCCACCCCTTTACATGTATTATTCAGACGGCTTGTATATCATTAATGTTGGACGAGCCTTTGGCACTGTGCACTGAAACGTTGTATGTGGGCCTGCAGCTTATTCTGTAAAACATTCACTGCAATAGTCAGAGCTCAAGTTTTTTTTTCATCTGCAGGATGGACGCAGGCTCATTCATTAAGATTGTTTGAAAGAGCTGGAGGGATGAGGATAAAGATTAAATTAAATTCTGTATTATAAACACACTATAGAAGATCAATTCACATTCTCATGTCTACGTTGAATTGGAAGCAAATTAAAAGAAAAAGCACCACAGTTCTGAATATTGTTTTTAACAAGTGACATCATGTTACAATAATACATTGTGGCAAAAAGAAAATGCCTGCACTTGATGCAGATACAGAAATGCAGAGTGAATATACAACATGAACAAGAATCAAGTGTTAATAAAAAAGTATGAGGAACATTTTCTTAATTTTCAAAGGAAACAAGAGACCACTTTTCCTGCAGTGATGTTTGATTTTCCATCTATCTCACATTTCCAACCTCATGCTTTTCCATGCCACTGATGGGACTTCTGCCCCACCTTCTCCTCCCCATTCCTACTATTTCCTTACTCACCTACTTCCCTTACATTGCCCCATCTGATGTTACATACCCTTCCACTGACCATCTCCCTTCACACTTCTCGCACTGTATGTCACACCACTTCTCCTGTCACTCCCACTTTCCCTGACCCTCCGTTTCCCTTTTTGCCGTCACAGTAGAAGCTGTTGATTTCTGTGCGACTACTGGTCATTAGTGAATGGTGAGCTTGGACTGATCAATGTCAAACAGGTTCAGACAATAGGATCGTTGTCACTGTCTGATGCACCGTTAACAGAATAGTTTTGTTCACTGTCGGTACAGATTGGAGCTTCCTCCTGTCCGTCTGTCACAATATTTAACCAAACAGCCTCATCACAAACAAGACAACCAACTTCTGACAGAATGGGAAGGCCATGTATCAATTTTCTTTGAATATTGAGAAGACATTGTTCCAACAAACAGTGTTCTTGCCTTTTGCTCTTTATTCTTTCAAGTGATCTTCCCATTTAATTTGAGGTGAATTCAGAGTGAATTCCCTTTCAATCGAAGCAAGATTTGACTGAGGGTGGAATCAAGGACTTTGAGCAAAACTCTAATTAATGGAAATTAGAGAACATTCTGCACTGGTAATGGGAGCAATAGAAAAATCAATCTCTGCAAGGTATCTTCCAAGTGGCATGCCATCCTGACGAGCAACTAATTTGATCTTCATTCAGAAGTATTTCATAAACATCTTGGATTGTCCCTACAACAGCTCTGTGTGGATTTGCATTACTTGGATTGAAGAGAAAGATTGTAGCAACTCTCTGGCGACTTACCCAGAGTTACTGGAGACGACAAATAAACTCTGCCCTTGCTAGTGCCTTCCAAATCCCTGGATGAATATGTTCTGTTAAAGAAAAAAAAAGATATTTTATGTTTGCACATTTTCATCTAACGTCTCGGAAAGGTAAGACCTTGCTGGATGAGTATGATGCCAGTGACATCAGGAGCATGACAAGACATTGATAAGAATTGGAATCGTTAATTCAGTTAGTTACTCATAGATGATTGATTGTGTGATGTCAGTGCCACTGAGTTCTACATTTTCATAATGCGTAATGTTAGTCATTCTCGTATTTTTAAAATTTTCATTCAGAATCCATAACCAAATACTCGAGAGCCAACAGAAACGGCAGCTTCACTGTTTCCTTTCAGATCAGACAAATATCCACAGTCCAAAAGACTAAGTAAGTTGAAAGTGCTGGAAAACCTTAACAAGTTCTGAGCAGAGAGAAACAGATTTAACTTATTGAGTCGAATATGAGTTTTTCCCAATAGGGTAATATCAGGCTTAATATTCTAACTCTGTTTCTATCTCCACATACTGGCTCACCTGAAGTGTTATGCCACTGTTTTCTGTTTATATTGCAGATTTACATTTTACCCAGTATTCCGCAGCACAGTGATTCATTGGGGGGGGGGGAGCAGAGTGGGAATGGGAGTGGCATGGCGTATCAGTGGTTACCAAGACTATCTCACAGTACAGGGTCCCGGTTTGCTTCCACACTCAAGACTGTTAGTATTGAGTTTTCACATTCTCACCGTGGCTGCAAGTGTTTCCTCCAGGTATCCCAGATTCCTCCCACAGTCTAAAGACTTTCAGTGGATTGGCCATGCTAAATTTCCCACTTAACACACTTTTGAATAAATGCAAACACGCAGGTACCACAGTTGAAAATGTGTTGCTGGTTAAAGCACAGCAGGTCAGGCAGCATCCAAGGAATAGGAAAATCGACGTTTCGGGCATAAGCCCTTCATCAGGAAACCAAAGACGATTGGGAATGAGGATTCCAACTCAATCGGCCCTTAGAGAATTTCTCCTTATCACTGTTCCTACAGAGGTTGGAGAATCATTGTTTCTTTTTCTGGTCCCTCTCCTCCATCGGTCACGACAAATTATCAGTGTAACTAAGTGTGTGATATGGCAAATGATATCAGTCTCAGACTGGGTCAGGTACAGTGTTAGGAACATATCAGGCAGGTTTCTTAAATTTGTAAAAATAAATAATCTAAAATAAAAACAAAGTTACTCAGAAAACGATGGAAAGATAAATGACATAGTTTGGACATTGATGATATGTGTATCATTATTTATTTTCCTATGAATCTGACACACACAAACACATCTGAAAGCAAACAGAAAAAAAATTCTGCAGAATATTAGTTTGGAGGAGCCTTTTCCAAATAATAGTTGATTTCATGGCAAAAGGAAAATTGAGATGGTCTCAATTGTTGCTCTGCCTCACAGATGCTGCTGGCAATGGGGTTTCTTCCTGGAACAGTAGGACTTGGCTAAATTCCCTTCTCTTCTGGCAGTGGGGAGATTCCAATGAATCCTCAAAAGGAACCCTCCCTGAGTAGTAAAGATGTCTGATGAATTTTCTGCTTTCTATTAAAGAGGCATACAGTGTGTTAGGCTTCATTTGTAGACGGATTGATTTCCAGTGCCACAATATCATGTTACAACTATACAAAATGCTGGTGCGACCACACTTGTAATATTGTGTACAGTTCTGGTCCCTGTATTACAGGAAGGACGTGGAATCATTGCAAAAGGTGCAGAGGAGATTTATCAGGCTGTTGCCTGGTTTGGAGGGAAGATCTAATGTGGACCGGCTGAGAGGGGGTTGATAGAGACATACAATATGATCAGAGGATTAGGTAGGGTAGACAGTGTAAGTCTTTTTTCCCCTAGGATGATGATGTCAGCTTGTACGAGGGCGCATAATTACAAATTTAGGGGTGATAGATTTAAGACAGATGTCAGAGGCAGGTTCTTTACGCAGAGAGTGGTAAAGGTATGGAATGCCGTACCTGCTAATGTAGTCAACTCAGCCACATTAGGGAGATTTAAACAATCTTTAGGTAGGCACATGGATGATTTTGGGTTAGTGTATGGGGATGAGCTGACAATATTTCACAGGTCGGCACAGTATCGCAGGATGAAGGGCCTGTTCTGCGCTATATTGTTCTATGTTCTATATGTTGCTGTCCATACGAACAAATAAAGTGATGGAACAATGGCTGTGGCTTCTCAGACAAGTTACATTTTCTCCCTCTCTGAGCTGAAACATACAACAACGTTACCCGTGCACCAATGTGAACCATGTAAGGTCTGGTTAAACATTACCCTGACTGCATACTCCATCCCTGTTATTTGTTCCATTTAGGAGTGATTTTAAATTTATCATTTGAAAATATTTTTTAAATGGTTTCATAATTATTGTACAATAAATTCATGTCTTCAAAGTACTGTGTTAGAATGAATATATTATTTTATTAAATTAAATCCTCAGTTTTATTCTCTCATCTCTTTGCTACGCCCAGTACACTCTCCTCAGTGTCCTTTATGATTCAATGTAAACATCTCTTATTCTCAGGCCTGACCTTGTAGGCGTCATGAGGGCATGCAAATGGTTACTTTCCAAGGTCAGAGGGGTCCAAACCAGAGCGCATAGATTTAAGGTGAGAGCGTTAAGAATTTAAAGATACCTGAAGGGGTAACTTTTGTACACAGAGGGTAGTGTGTGCATGGAACGAACTGGCAGCGAAGGTGATGGAGGCTGGTACAATTACAACATTTAAGATGCAATGGATAGGTATGTGAAAAAAAATTGAGAGGATTATGGGTCTAATGCTGGCAAAGAGTACAACATCAGATTGGAATATCTGGTCGGTGCAGATAAGCTGGAATGAAGGGTCTGTTTCCGTGCTGTATGACACTGTGATTCCATCAGGCTTTCATTCTAGCAAAGAGTAGAGTGAAACATCAGTGAAAAGCTTCTAAAACCATTGCATATTTTTCTTTCAGTTTAGGGGTTCATTACTAGACACAATATATCAGATGTAGTCTCAGCATTGTCATGTACAAATGCAGTAACACATCCTAATGATTTAACCCAGTAGCCTTTGCATAAAACAGCAAGATTTGATACCCTTTTCTAATTATTGGCTGAATCTGCTGACTAGGTTTATGTGGCTTATGAACTGGAATGCACAAAACATTCTGTACCAATGAGTTCTGTGATTTTCTCTCCATTTCAGTAGGTTACTGTTATTTTCTCTGTTCAACACAACATTGACTTCTCTTAACCTACATTATACTGTTTTCTACCAATATTTTGCTCACTAACTTCCCCTGTCTGTATACCATTGCAGAGTCCCCATGTCCGGTTAAATGACTACCTTGGTGAATGACTACCTTGGTGAATGAGTAACTGAGCTCCACGCCAATCAGTCCTCTCATCCAAGTCATTGGTATAGATTGTAAATAGTTGATCATCTCACATTGAACCCCGAGGAACTCCACATAGTTACAACTTTACAATCTGAATATCCCGAATATTTATTCCCTGATAGTTAATTGGGTTTTCCCTGTTGCTGAGTAGCAGGCTAGAAAGGTTGGATGGCTTCATCCTATACTGTGTAATATACTTCGCGAGTTGTATTACTTCAATCTATTTATGCGTAAATCCTGAGAGGGCAGAATGGTCTCCTTCTGTCTCATTATAACGATGCTGACTGGCTGAATGGGATCTTTCTTTACTTCTGTAACATTACGGAGTGCTTGAGAGAACAACGCATTGGTTAGGAGCAGCAGCTGGTCATTCAGCCCCTTGCGCCTGCTGCACCATTCAGAATTTGCATTGTTGATGTGATTGTAACTAAACATCATTTTCGTGTCTGTCCTAATAAACATGGATTCTCCAGTTCATCAAAGTTCTATGGAACGCAACCTTGAGTGTTTTCTGTAATCCAGTCTTCACTGCTCCCTAGGAATGAGAACACCACAGATTATACAACCCAATTAGAAACAGATACGACCACTCAGCCCCTCAAACTTGTCTACATTCCCATTAACTCTCCTAAACCAAGTTCTTATCAAATTCAGTCTCCACTGACCTCGTGGAAAGACAATTCCAGGAAAGATCATATGATCAATGAACACTGGAGGGGAATGAGTCCATTCAGCCCATCTTTTCTGCCATGACATTTGATCATGGCTAAAATATTTCTGAACCCCATTCTCCTGCCTTCTCCGACTAACATATGATAACTTATTAATTAAAAACTTATATATCTCTGTATTAAACATCGTGTGTACCTGTACATGGGGTTATGTTTGTATATTTGTGTGTAAACGTCCGTATCTACGTGCGTATCTCTGTGGGCATGTGTTATGTGTGTTAGTGTCAGTATCTCAGTTTGTGTGTGCCTCTGTCTGCATCTCTGTGCAAACATGTTTTTGAAATAAATAGATTGAACTTGGAATCAAAGTCTTCCTCCTCCCCTCTCTCCGTCTGTCCCTGTTGTTCATAGAGTTTATAGAATCGCTACAGTGTGGAAAGAGGCCCTTCAACCCAACATGTCGATACTGATCCTTCGGACTCACCCAGACCCGTTCAAATGCAATCTTACGCTTACCCATGACTAATGCCCCTAACCTACACATCACTCGGCACTATGGACAATTTAGCATGTCCAATTCACCTAACATCCACAACGTTGGACTGCGGGTGGAAACCAGAGCACCCAACGGGAACACACAGACACGGCGAGAATGTGAATCTCCACGCAGACACTCACCTAAGGGTGGTCACGAAAGCGGGTGCCTGGTGTTGTAAGGCAGCAGTGCTCACCTCTGGGTTTTGTGATTAGATACATAAAATACTGGACTACCCACACCACTGCATCGGTGGCACAGTTTTTAAATTTGAGAAGATAATAAATCCTTTGCTGTGAATCTGTCAAATTGCATGGCCGTTTGATTTTTCAAATAATATCTTTGGAAGCACAGAGCAGTGTTGTCTGATACTAAGCAATGTTGTTCCGGCGTCATTACCACCACTTTTTCAGGAGTTTTCAATACATTCTCACGTAACTTTTAAGAATTGCAAGTCACAGAGTGAGAAATACATTCATCTAATCTCCTGACAAAATGGTTCACTCGGAGGTGAGCATTTCCATTCTGACAGGACAAGTATATTTGCAACCCTCAATCTACCAGCATTGTGTGTGTGTCTGTGTGTGTGTGTGTGTGTGTGTGTGTGTGTGTGTGTGTGTGTCGATGATGCTGTCAGTTTGGATGGTGCTGTGAGCTGATGCCCTCTCTCCCTCCCAGACTGAATCCTCGAAAGCTATCACCCTATTTCCCTGTCACTGCAGTAGGGTGGGATGGCCAACTGAGGGAGAGATTTTGTTATTTTAAGCGCCACAGAACTGCACCCATATACAGATACTCAACAGAGTCAAATACAGACACACAGGTACAGTGGGGGAAATGGATATTGGGCACTCTACCACCCGGCTTGGCCCTTTCTGTCCTATTCCAAGCTGTCTCTCATGGAATAGGAAACGGGGAGGGATGGAGTGAGGGTGGGGTTGGCTGATCTTGTTGTTAATGCTGGTGTTGGTCGGTGGCGGGAGATGGTGATGTGTTCAGAGGGAATCAGTCAACAGTGTTGTATCTATGTGGTATTATTAGTGAGGGAGATATAGTAGAGGGGAAAAAAAGATCGAGAGAGGGAAGATGATGCATGCTGCCGTGAGAGTGTAGAGCATGAGCCTTGCTCGGGGTCGGTGCTATAACAGATATACAGTGAGTGTGAGAGAGCAGGAAATACAGTGACCCTTATCCTGACAGCGCGGGGAAAGTTATTGATGCTTGTCCTGTATTGCTGGACATTTCTTCAGACCGCAGATACTAATCTGGGTGGTGAACTCAGACCATGCTAGATGGGTCTGGTGGTGTGGCCCTCTCTGGGAAGACAATTGTCCCTCTCTGTACTAGCCCATTCACCGGGCCCTCCGTGCCCCTGTCAACAAACGGTGGTGTAATTGCCCCTTATCTGCCATGGTCAGGATAAACTGTGCAGGGCAGCTCCAACCTGAGAAAGCTCAACCATGTGACCATTTTTAAAGACGGCACCAGTGCCAGGGATCACAGAGTATCCGGGTGATAGTGAGTACCTCCAGCCATGATTGGTGGGAAAATCGGCTGGCATTGAATGAGAGGGACAGCATGGGGTGGGGTGGGTAGTTAATGAGGTGATTTTCAGAAGATAGCACCAGGGAATTAGCTCAACCTCATGAGGACAATCCCTCTGTCACACTCAATGAAAATGTCACTGAGTAAATTTATTGTTAGAGTCAACCTAATGAGCCGAAGACTCTGCTGACCCCAATCCAAGTTACAACGCTGCAGCTGCTTGACCAATACTCTCCATCACAGAGAAGGAGCTGAAGCCACTCTACCCATTGGAGATAAGGCAGTGTGGACGGGGTGGTTGAGTTATCAGTGGGGCACTTTATGGCAAGTCGTCATAATTCATGTAGTTTTAAAATAGAGTTCTAAATTGCTGAAAAGCCAATTTTTGTGATATTGCTCAAGAATTTCCCAAATTCGATTGGGACAGATATTCGCAGCCAAGAGGGTTAATTGAGAAGCGGGAAGCCTTCATAAATGAGATGTCTGGAATAGAAAGACACTATGTCCCTGTTATGGTGAGGTTAAGGATGGTCCGTGTAAGGAATGCTGGAGGATTGGAGAAAGTGATGTTCTGGGCACGGATAAAAGGGAAGCATATCTCAGGTATAGACAGCAGGAATTGATGTTTTTTCTTTCCTTAATTCATTCGCGGGATGAGTGCGTCCCTGGCTAAGCAAGCATCTATTATCCATTCCTAATTGCCCATAAGGCAGTTAGCAATCAACCACATTGTTATGGGTCTGGAGTCGCATATAGGCCAGACCAGGTAAGGATGGCAGATTATTTCCTTAAAGGGTGTTTATGAACCAGATGGACTTTCCAACAATCGGAATGGTCGTCATTAGCCTCTTAACTCCTTATTGAAAGTGAATCACTAGAAGAGTCTGAAGGAAACAAGAGTATACTTGAGAGGGAAATTGGGAGCATAAAAAGGGGACATGTGATAGCTTTGGCAAATAGAATTAAGGAGAATTTCAAAGGAATTCTACAAATACGTCAAGGACAAAAGAGTAAATGCGGAGCGAATAGGACATCCTTAAAGATCAGCAAGACTACCCATGTGTAGAAGCACAGGGAATGGGGAGGTAGTGAAAGAATATGTTGTATTGTTATTTCCTGTGGAGGAGGATATGGAAGCTAGAGAACTTGGGAAATAAGTCGTGACATCTTGGAAAGTGTCTGTATAACAGAGGAGCTGCTGGATGTCTTAAAACATGCAAAGGAAGGAAAATGTCCTGGTTTTTATTAAATGCACGCTCGAACTCTGTGGGAAGGTAGGGAAGTGATTGTTGTGCCCCTTGCTGTCATCAATAGCCACAGGTAAAGTGCCACAAGATTGGAGGATTTAAGAAGGGTAATAAGGAAAAGCCAGTGAACCTGACGTTACTGGTGGGTGAAGTGTTGGAGGGGATTATGAGGCATAGGATTTTCACGCATTTTGAAAGGTAACGACTGATTAGGGATAGTCAACATGACTTTGTGTAAGCAATATTGTGTCGCACTGACTTGACTGAGATGTTTTTGAAGAAGCGACTAAGATGATTAATTGGGATAGAGTGGTGTACATTATTGATGTGGAATTCAGTAAGGCATTGAATAACATTGTGCATGGTTAACTGTTTAACAAGGTTGGTCCATATGAAATACATGGAGAACTAGCCATTTGAATACCACACTGGCTCAAAGGTCGGAGACTGGGTGGTGGTAGAGGGTTACAATATCCTGGCAAAGAATTACAATGCCCCCCTTGTGGTGCAGATAGTCAAGTTTATTGAGTAATCCAATAGCACGGCCTGCAAAGCTCTGCATTTTAGCCGTTACCTTACCACAGTTTATGGTGTCTGAGCTGGTTCTGTGAGGCAGATTCAGAATTTGAGGAAATGAACCATTCCAGCAGATCTGGCCATGTTTCGATTCAATGTTTGATTTCTTGGGATTGGACTCACCATTGTCTCACTTATCCCGTTATTGCAATCCCCCATCTCCTTATCCATATTTTCACTAAGTTAACAGTTAATAAGTCATTTTTTTTTGTCTGAATCTTTCCCTGGCTTTAGTTTTTGACTCCCTCATGCATCGAGTGCTGGCATGGTGAAACTCACAAATATTGGAATGGCATGTGTCAGGCTGTTGTTCACTTTCCGATGTGTCCCATGTGGTTTTCCATGGACAGGGGTGTTCCTGCGGCTCTGACTCTCATATTTGAAGCTTGGCATGCTCCGATTCACGGAATGCCTCTGTTTGTCTCTCTCAGTTGATTGTGCGGTCAGTAGCACGAGGAAAATACTAGAGTATAATTGTAAAGCAACAGGCATCTAACTTGTAGCTGAGGAGCCTCTGACTGACTCTTGTTTCTGATAAGGTAGTGGATATGCTAGGGATGAGTTGCTGGAGGTTGTGTTGTGAGCTGCCTCAGACATTCAAGGAGACCTGAGGATTTGGTGACCCAACTCTGGATGGAACATGGGGACGGTAGTTTCTGGGTCCGTAACATGAACAACAAATGGAGCAAAGGCTGCAGAGAGGGGAAACTCTGAAACCATGGAGTGAGTGCGTGTGGGGAAAGTTATCTGTTTATTTGTCTGTTTTTTTTGCCTGGAAAAGCACACCCTCTCACTCACCACGTTACATAGGCTGATGCACACTCTCCGTATCTGCTCCACTCACGCTCTCCCTCTCTCACATGCGTACACGTGCATTGCACTCTGTCACACGCACACATGCACACATGCACACGCAGCCTCTCTCTCTCTCTCCCGCACTCACACACACACAGTCACCCTCACTTTCTCTCAAGTGCACAGTGTCTCTCTCTCTCTCTCTCTCTCCCCTTCACACAGACAGGCCATCTCTCTCACATATTTGCACACGCAATTGAACCACATGTATGCACATATACATCTGCGGGGTGCAATTGCATTTGCCCATTTGTATTTGCAGATGCATTTTATTTTGTACCAAAAACGTACAATTTGTCGACAGTCAGTCAATGTGATATTTTACAAACTCCGACCTTGTAAATAAAACCAGTCTGACTCCAGATGAAGACACAGACAGCGTCCAAACAAGGTCTCACGCTTAGAATACATTGTCTGGCCGCAAGAGTTACTTAATTTATCTGATGATAGTTCCAGGTAGTGACTTGAAATAATTTCTGCGATTTGCATATTAATCAATCAAACTTACACCTCCATTCTAACTGATATGGAATTTAAAAGTCATCTTAGGTGTGCACAGTTCATGTGCATAAGTTGTATTACACTTCGATCTTTTCCTTATAACTTCTGTGTATAAGGCCTTCCTCTCTCTTCCGCCTAATGAAGGAGCAGCACAATGAAACCTTGTTGTTATAAATAAACCCATTAGACTCTAACCTGGTGTCGTTTGATTTTTGACCTTGTCCAACCCAGTCCAAAACCAGCGGCTCCATATCATGGCGTTTACTGGTTAGCTAATCCTCTCCCTTAACAATTAAATTGTTCCTAATCCTATGTGTTATTTTCTTGCATATTATTTTTTTGCGAGGCACTTTATGCACTGATGTTCGGAAGTCCAGATATAATACATTTATATGATTCCCATTTTCCACCTTGCTTATTACGGTTTTTTTTTCCCAGAAGCTGGTAAGCCCGGGTTGTTTACTTTGGAGCAGAGAAGACTGAGGGGGATGTGATTCAGAAGGATGAAATTACAAAGGGCAAGAACAGGGTGGAAAGACAGCAGCTGTTCCTATTAATCAAAGGGCCAAAAACAAGGGAACACACTTTAAAGTGAAGGGTTTGAGGATTAGAGAGGATTTGAGGATTGTTTTTCACCCAGATGGTATGGGGTCTGGTATGTACTTCCTGAGAGAGGAGTTGTTATGGTAACCTCATAATAGCTAAATAGGACATGGGCGAGCTCTTGAAGTGTTATAACATTCCTGCCTGCAGGCTTCATGTTGGCGAGTGGGGCTGGTGTAGATAATGCTGTATTTCGGACGGTACAAAGACTATGCTCCTATTACTTTATGGTGTGGACATGAATTAATGGGTTTCTGAAGAGAATATTAACAAGAATTATAAGGGTGAACTGTCAATGGAAAAGGTGAGAGAAAACAAGTGCAGCTTCATTACAGTCTGAACACAGAGGAAGGAGAACAGAGAAGAGGGCAACAGCAGAACTATGAACCAACTACTTCAGTTCAGTTTGAAACAAACCAAACTAATCAAGTCTTCCCAGCAAGACTGGAAAGCCTGAGTCTCGAGAGTAAAATAATGAAATTAATAAATAAATGCTTTGGGAGAAATTATTTGTACTGAAAGTATGGTTGAATTTAGAATACAGATGGAAGGTGAGAAGATAAAGTCCAATACCAGGGTTCTCTGCTTACACAAAGTAGACAACAATAGGATGAGGGAAGAGTTGGCTGAAGTTGACTGGAAGCAAATACTTTATGGTGGAACCATTGATGAACAGTGGATGGCTTTCGAAGAAATGTTTCCAAGTGTTCAGCAACATCGTGTAATAGTGAAATGGAAGGACTGTAGGAAAAATGATAATCTGCCATGGATGTCTCAGGAAATAAGGGAGGCTTTCAAAATAAATAAATGGCATAAATAATGGCAAAGACCAGTGGGAAACTAGAAGATTGGGAAATCTTTAAAGATCAAAAGTGAGTTAAAAAAAGCTCTCAAGAAACATAAGATACATTATGAGAGTAAACTACCTCAGAATATAAATTCAAACAGCTACCCTTTGATCTCTTTTAAATCTCTTCCTCCTCACCTTAAACTTATCCTTTCTGGTATTGGGCACCTCCACCCTGGGGAAAAAGACCTTGTCTATTTATCCTATCCATGCAACTCATGATGTTATAAACCTCTGTAAGGTCATCCCTAACTCTCCTTAAATATAAAATCATCCGATTTTAAATACTTTTGTCCCCCTTCCAGGTTATACCATTCTTCCTATAGCAGGGCGACAAGAATTATACTCAGTACTCCAAATATGGCCTTCCCATTGTCTTGTACAGCTACAACATGATGCCCCAATTCCTAACGTCAATGCTCTAACCGATGAAGGTAAGCGTGCCTAATGCCTTCTTTACCGCACTGTCTACCTGCGACTCCACTTACAAGGAACTACATACCTGCACCCTATGTCTATCTGCTCGAAAATACTCCCCAGTATCCTACCGCTAACTGCATAAATCCTGCTCTAGGTTGTCTAACAAACTGCAACACCTCACATTTATCTGCATGAAGCTCTACCTGCCAATCCTCAGCCCACTTTCCCAGTTGATCAAGATCTCTAAGATAACCTTCATCACTGTCCACTATTAACACCAATTTTGGGGTTTTTGTGTACGAACTTACTGTCCATGGTTCCTATATTTTCATCCAAATAGTTTACAATAACAATGAACAGCAGCAGCCTGGTCCTTGTGGCACACCACCGGTCACAGGCCTCCAATTTAAACAACATATCTCTCCCAGCCCCATCTACCTCCTACTGTCAAACCAATTTTGTATCTAATTGGCTTGCTTTCCCTGATCCTCTGCGATTTATTAATTAGGTTACCATGAGGAACCTTGTTGGGCCTCACTATGGTCCACGTAGACTACGTTTGCTGCTTTACCTTCATCTATCTATGGGCGGCACTGTGGCTCAATGGGCGGCGCGGTTGCTCAGTGGTTAGCACTGCTACCTCACAGCGTCAAGGGCCCAGGTTCAATTCCCATCTAGAGTGAAAGTGTGGAGTTTGCACATTCTCCCTGTGTTTGCGTGGGTTTCCTCCAGATGCTTCGGTTTCCTCCCACAGTCCAAAGACGTGCAGGTTCGGTGAATTGCCCATAGTGTTACGTGGATTAGTCAGGAGCAAATATAGTGGGGTTGGGTTTCTCTTCGAAGGATCGGTGTAGCTTTGTAGGGCCGAAGGACCTATTCTCACACTGTAGGTAATCTAATCTAATCTACCCTCCGGACCACCTCTTCAAAAACTGAAATCTAGTTTTGAGACATGGATTCCCAGACACAAAGCCGTGCTACGTATCCCTAATCAGTCCTTGCCTTTCCAAATGCATGTAAATCTGCCTCTCGGAATCTCCTACAAGCACTTACCCACCCATGATATCAAATTCACTGGTCTGTAGATTCCTGAGATTTTCTTGCAATCGTGTTACACATAATGCAACAACATTAGCTGTCTTCATGTCCTCCAGCACCTCAACCATAGCTGACAATGGCACACAAAAGAAAGTCAAGAGAACTACAGATTTCCTAAACCAGAAACGTAGAGAGAAATGTGCTGGAAAAGCTCAGAAGGTCTGTAAGCATCTGCATAGAGAAATCAGAGATAATGTGTTACAACACAGGTTAAAACCCCGCTTCTCCCCAACCCACGCGCTAATTTAAACTTGCAACATGGGAAAGATTTAGCCCGTGCAGTAACCTATAAAAATTCAGAAGACCAAGAACCATCCTAAAGGTCAGTATTTAAAGTAAAAAATAACAACTTTTTAAAAGTCTGACAGAGATTAATAAACTAACAACTATTTGCAACCCCTTTCTCTGACTATATTTTGCTTTCCCTCCTACAATACTGGTCCAATAAAAAAAACACTCCAATTAAGATTGACTAAAACATTCAAATTTCAGAACCATCGAGCTGTCGAATTGTCTCTTTGTAGCTTCCTCTATCCTGTTTGCTTCTCCTTAGAGTTTCTGTTTCACAGGTCATTGATAAATAAAGCTACATTTAAGAGAGCTATTCTCTGGGCAGTCTGCCTATGTTGCTGGTATGGCGGTTCTCCCCCAACATTATTTTTTTGGCTTTATACCCCAAAACAGGGGGGGTGGTATTGTCAAAATATTTGACAGAAAAATGTCAAAATGCCAAATTCAAACTCGAGTGTAGTTTAGTTTCCTGGGACATAATTTAAAGTGATTGATCGAATTTGATTTTACTTTTGTCTCATAGCAAACCAAGTTCTGCCAGCTTCTGTGTCAAATGTACATTCTAAATATTGCAGAGCTCACTGTGTTTGTAAATCCTTCAACTCCCTTTAAGGTACAGTACCCTTTACACGTTCATAACACCTTCCCTCTCACAGAAGAACCATCATAATGAAAACGTGGTATCATTTGGTTTCTATTCTTTAAACACATTACCATAACATGCAGATAACTTAAACCTAAGTTCACCTTAACGTCTTCCCATATGCCTATATTTATCATTGTATAAATACAAATCTTGTCTAAACTTTACCAGTTAAATATGTGAGAACAGATCTGTGATTACATTTTTAATACTTGCTATATGTACAATTTTTAGATTAAAAGTCTGTAATATATGACTCCAATGTAATAGTCTTTAAAGCGTTCAAAGAATATATGCATATTCGTGGGATCCGTGCACACAACCGTCTCCAGCATGCTGTTTGTAAATGCACATTAAAATATTATAAGTCTAGTACCAAACTCATTACTTATGTCTCAGTAATGGAATATTTTCTCTGTTGGATGGTGAGTTTCCTTGAAAAGTACAATCCCATATCATCGTCCTATTGCAGTTTCGCTCCAACTCCTATATCACTAACATCGATGGCAAATTTGAAAGGTTTTGAAGCGTTTGGTGTTGCTGAAACTGGTTTGTTGGACAATATTTCTTTTTAATGGTCGAATGCCTCCTGGCATGGTTCTATCCACCAAAACTTTGCGTTCTTCTTCAGCAAGTCGGTTAACGGTGCCACGACACTGCTGACGTTTGGAACAAACTTCCAATAGAGTTCCTCAGAACCTTCTGTCTTTTTGTTACATGGGGTGAAACTTCCATGACCGAGATTTTGTCCCAAGAACATCAAGTCTGCTGTCGCAAATTCAGTTTTGTTTAATTTTATCACCAGGTTTGTCTCTTGTATTCGTTCAAAAGGCTCTGCTAACTGTACCAAGTGATCTTTCCAGAACTAACTAAAGATCACTACGTCGTCCAAATGGACTGCACAGTTTTTTAATCAGGCCATAATTCTGTCTATGAGTCTTTGGAATGGGTTGGGTGTGTTTGTCATTCCAAAGCGCATCACTTGGAATTGATACAATCTATTTGGCGTTACAATTCAGAAATGTCTTTCAACATCTCTGATAAAGGTACCTGACAGAAAGTACACATTAAGTCCAACTGACTTGTCCAACTTTCTCAATAGAGTCCTCCAATGTCGGTATTGAATATAAGTCTGATTTTGCAGCAGTGTTAACCAATAATGGAGCCAAAATCATTGAGGCCCATCCGGTTTGGGAACTAAGATGATCACTGACCTCCACATACTCTGGCTTGATTCGATGATGACCTCATTGAGCATGACCTCCACCTCCTTCTGGACCAGTCTGGCTTTGAGAGGATTAAGACAATATGGATGTGGTTTTATCAGAAAAGTATTCCCAAGTCTTCTTCAAGTACAATCGCATTAGTCCTCCCCATATTATTCTTACATATGCCCTCATCCTGCAATAACAACCTTTTAACTGCGTTCAATGCTCCTGAGACAGGGTCCACTGCTCAAGGGCTTCTACTTTTTAACATATTTTGAGGCATGTCAAAATTCGCAACAATTGGATTTGATTCCTCACTCTATGGGGCAGTAAGTAACACCTGTTTTTTCCAATTCTTTCTCTCCTCTACTTTTCAGGAGGGGACGTACGCATTCAGTTATAACCCAAAAGGAGGGATCTTCGAATGTGGGAATTGGCAACAGAGGTGCTCGTTTCATTACTGCCTGTGCTCTACCTACTATTTGGCATGTATGACAAGTTTGCCAGACGTTAACCACATCTGTGTGCATACCAGGTCAATAAAAATGTTTTTGTCCCTTAGCCTGAGCCTTTTGCACCACACGTAGTTCACGTGCCACCTGTAACACTTCCTGTCTCTATGCCACCGGCAACATAATCTGGTGCACTTCAGCACATTACTCCTCTGCACTAACCTGCCGCAGTCTCCACTTCTATCTTAGGATGCGATATTTCTGGTAATAACCCTCAGAACCATCTCTGCCTCACTCTCAGAGTACGCATCCACATATATATCTTTTATCATCTTGCCGGTCTGTTGCAAATCCCTTTGCCTTTCAGGACTAAACAACTCTGTCTAACCCTCTCTTTGTTCATGTTTTCCCTGGACCATTCCGTCAAACAGGATGTCAGCTAACTGAACCTTAACTCCTTCATCGTTGTCTTTAGTTTGTGCTTCCTGCTGTGACTTATGATAGTGGGATCTGGTTACTGTACAGTCTAGGAAAATACCAGTATATTTCTGTTGTAACTCCTCAGTTTCTTGGGCTCCCTTGGGCTTCTCCACAACTAGAGGTATCACTCCCAACTTGGACCCTGCTAAACCATTATCAAGAACAAACTGGATTCCTGGAACTGACACTCCCACGGTTACTTCCCCAGACATGAGTAGGCACTCCAACCTGATCTTATGTAGAGGAAAGCTAAATTTATGTTCAATTAACCCACAAATTGCGACACACTCTGGTAACAGATCAGAAAGACTGCACATTTTCTCATCTGTTTATATTAGAAACTGGTTAGATCCTGTACCTCTCAAAATGATAACTTCTTCTCCTTCTCACCCTGTTGTTTCTGAGTAAACTATACTCACAGAGGCGAGTTCTTTATAGCGATCAAATACTAACTCCAAAACCAGCCCCTGCCTAGGCTGTGCACTTTCCTGCAGCTTTTCGGTTCTTGTTGGAGTTTCCTTTAATACTTTCACTAATGTCATTGGTTTAACTTATTTTACCACATCTTCTTCCACAATGCCTTTCTTAATAACCAGCACTGTGACCTTACATATCCCATCTAAGAAAAATACCTTTTGCCAGTGCCCTTCTGAAACCACCGGCACTGAAATCTTCTGTGTTCCACTCTATGACAGTAAAAATACCTGAGGCCTTTCACTACCTTTCCATTCTCTTGGGCATCTTCTTTAACCTGTGGTAAACTCTTATTCTCCACTGTTTCTTTTATACGATAGCATCTCCCCTTCTCGCAAATTGTATCCGTTGCAGTATGAAATTCTGGCTGGAAGCTTGTCTTATGCAGCAATATATATTCAACTGCTAATTCTCCTGCTCTTCTCAATTAGTGAATTTTCTGTTCCTCCACATGAATTCTTATCATCTCTGGGAGTGAGTTCTTCAACTCCTTCAGCAGAATAATCTCTATACAGCCTCATATGTCACATCTATCTTTAAAGCATGCATCCATCTATCAAAATGCCCATATTTAGTTCTTTCAAACTCAACATAAGTCTGACCTGGTTTCTGCTTTATGTTTCTGTTCAGCTGTCTATATGTTTCTGATACCAATTTGTGAGCACTTCAAACAACTTGTTTGAGAATCTCTTAACTCCTCATTTGACAGCGGACAATATACTTCACTCACCCTACCTACCAGTTTATTTCGAACTAGCATCCCCCATAAATTCTTGGACCATTCTATCTGCATAGCCAAGTTTTCAATGAAATAAGATTAGATTAGTTACAGTGTGGAAGCCGGCCCTTCGGCCCAAAAAATCCACACGGATCCACCCGATGCACTCCCAGACCCATTCCCCTACATTTACCCCTTTACCAAACAATACGGTCAGTTTAGCATGCCCAAATCTAATGACCTGCACATCTTTGGATTGTGGGAGGAAACCGGAGCAAACCCACGCAGACACGGGGAGAATGTGCAAACTCCACACACTCAATCGCCTGAGGCGAAAATTGAACTCGGGTTTCTGGCGCTGTGATGCAGCAGTGCTAACCACTGTGGCACGGTGCCGCACTTCATCTCTACTGCTTCAACATTTTTCTCATCAAAATGGGCCAGAGTTTTGACATAGTTATATGTATCATATCTTCCCTTTTAATCTGCATCCTGTTAAGTTGACTTTGCTGACTAAATCCCAAGTTCAACTTCTCTCTCTTTTTGCTCAGCTGCGAACCTTCTCTTTCCCTTTTTTTTTTCTCTCGCTCTCTTTTGTCTTGCTTTCTGTTTCTTCTCTGTCTTTTTCTCTCTCCCTTTGGTTATCTTTACACTCCATTTTCCTCAACTGTAATTTGAGGTTTTTTTACTGTACTGTCCTTGTCTGTTTCTCTGACACACCTTCGTGTTTAAGTAATTCCCTGACAATTTCAGCATTAAGTTTTCTTTGGTTGAACACAAAACTATGCTCTTCGCTGATTCTAAAAGTTTGGCCTTTATCATTCTTTCTAAATTTTCTTTGCAAATTTGAGAATCATCTTCAAACCTCTCTTAAACTTTTAAGAGCCATTTCTCTCACTTTTAATTTATCCAACCACAAGTTATCGACATTTTATTTAAAGGTCTCAGACACTTACGTGCAAATGTTTAAATATACTGTGCATTTTTCATATCTCAAATCTATTCAAATCTACCCAGATCTCAGTTTGGATTTGGACGAAAACCCCCAAACTGTTACAACGCAGGGTTAACACCTCCCCTAATTTAAACAAGCCACACAGAAAAAGTTCACCTCATGCCGTAATCTCATAAGTTTTGAGAGGCAAAGATCCATTTGCAGAGTCATTACTTAATGTAAAATTAACAACTTTGTTATTTAAGTACGATAGAGAATAATAAAACAAACAACTATTCAGAAATCCCTTCGGTTAAACGTACCTTTTACTTCCCACTCTACAATACTGGTCTGATGAAACAAAAAAAAAATAAGGTTTACAAAAAATATAATCATGTTTCAAAACCAGTCAGCTTTGTCGATTCTCCTTTGCAGATTTTACTCTAGTTTGGCTTCGATGTTCTGCTGTGCAAATTTCTTACAGACAGGTACCTTCAGGAAGCTTTTCAGCGTGCAGTCTATTTTGTGGATGTTCTTGGCAGTGTTGCCCCTAAATATTCAAAATGTTCGGTTTTATACATCGAAACATCGGTTCATTGATTTAGATGCCATCAAATACATTATATTTCAAACTTAATTTGATTTCAGTATGTTGGGGTAAAATTTGAACAGACTGGCCGAATTTGAAATGGTTTTTGTTCGTGGCAACTCAGCCTCACTATTGATTTCACGGTCAAAGGTTACGTTTTAACTTCTTTCATAACACTTTGTGCCAGTTTCCAGTCTCTCTTAAAGGTAACATATACCTCCCAACGTTCATTAGAAAATCTTTTATCTGTCCTGCATAGCTTTCCATGCATTTGATCAACTTAGTAAGTTGACATAATATTCTTTCCTGTTCCATAAAAAGACCCATTTTCTGTCATTCTTCCTTTTACTAAATCCTTCTTTGCAATCATTCCAATTACTTACAATGTTACTGGTATTCTTCGACAATGTAATGCAAAGTGTGTGAGATGAAAGAATGAGATATAATCACATTCCTACATGAAGGTGTTAATATACAACATTTCCAATCTTTCTGATATCAAAACAAACGTAACAAATCTCCTTTATTCATGGCTTGGGAAATTGAACAAATGATGTTCATGTATCGAACAGCAGTAATACAATGAACCTTTACTGGGACCATTGAACGACCAAATATTTCGTTTTCTCCCTAGAGGTTAAATTCAGCATTTTATTTTCAAATCTGTGATTGCATACGTTTTTATCAATATGCAATCATCATCAGTGACAAAACCAGAAGTTGCTGGAAATGCTCAGTAGTTCTGGCAGTGTCTGTTTTGAGAAAGCAGATTCAACATTGTGTAGAGGAATGGGTGTGGGTTGTTTATTTTTTTGCCAATAGTGTTCAGCTATGTGCCGGTTCGATACATTAGTCAGGGGTAAATGCAGAGTTACAGATTAGGGGAATGGTTCAGGGTGGGATACTCTTCAGAAGGTCAGCATGGACGTGTTGTGTGAAATGGCCTGTTTCCCCACCGTAGGGATTCTATGATTCTCTGATTTCTTCATAAAGTGGGCGGTCAGTGTCAAGATCAAGAATGGCTCTGAGCATGTTCAGGGCATATTGAAGTGGGAAGGTAAACAGCCAGCCCTCGTAGTTCACAATGATAATAATGATATCAGTAAGAAGACTGAAATTTTGAAAGGTCCTGCAAAGAAAGGTAAGGGGGTTAGGGGTAAATTTACAAGGAGGATCGCCAGATTGTAATCTTGGGATTACTTCCCGGGCAACTGTAAGTGAGACAAAGAAGAGGAAGATAGCACGGTTGAATATGTGGCAAAGAGCTCGTTTGGGACGATTGTTTCTGATTTCTGAATGATTCGAATCGCGTCCAGTGCATGTGGGAACTGTACAAAAAGGGAAGTGTGCACTTTAACTGGAGGGGCCCCAACATCCTAGAAGGGAGGTGTGATCGTGCAGATTTAAGCTAATGATACAGGAGGATGGGAACCAAAGCAGCAGGTCAGAAACAGAACAGGAAGTAAACGCTATCGAATAAACAGGCAGAGCCAGTTAAATAACCATGCTGAGGGAAGGAATCATAACAATTTTAAAAATCTGAAAGTCGTCTCATCATTAATCTGTAAACTGTAGAAAACCTTTCCTATTTCTAAATGTATTTGATTTTAATGTATTTCAAGATTTATATTCCCTCCCGAAAAATGTGAAGTTGATGCAGAGGTTTGTTTTGTGATCCAGGTTCCCCATTCCTCGTGTTTTAGTTTCACAGTCTGTTCATTGAAATAATACACTGTTATCCCATTCAACTCGTCAAGGTGCTGAAACGCAGATACATTTTCCCAACTATTATCCAAAGACCAATATTTCGAAAGAACAAAGTAAATTTACAGCCCAGGAACAGGCCCTTCGACCCTCCAAGCCTGAGTCGATCCAAACGTACTGTCTAAACCTGTCACCCCATTCCTAAGTGTCTGCATCCCTCTGCTCCCCACCTACTCATGCATCTGTCCCCACGCATCTTAAACAAATCTAGCGTGCCTGCCTCCACCACCTCTGCTGGCAACGATTTCCAGAAACCCACCACCCTCTGTGTGAAGCAATTGCCATGTGTATCCACCTTAAACTTTTCACCTCTCACCTTGAAAGCGTGACCTCTGGTCATTGAATCCTTAACCCTGGGGGAAAAAAAGCTGATCTCCATCTATCCTGTCGGTATCCTTCATGGTTTTGTAAGCCTCAACCAGGTCCCCTCTGAATCTTCTTTTTTCTACTGAAAACAAACCTAACCTACTGAACCTCTCTTCACAGCTAACACCCTCCATACCGGGCAACATCCACTTAAACCTTCTCTGCAACCTCTCCGGTGGCTATTCCTCTATAAAAATGATTTTCAGTTTTTAGAAGTGTTGAAGGGGATTGTCCCTCTGAGGAAAATGGCAGAGCAATCAATTTTTGGACACTTGGAATGATTCTCTTGTTCGGCAGCGTTTGAGAAGATTTAGTAGAATTATTGCTACAGTGGACCCTCCTTTCAGGGGCATCAACCGGCGATTCTGGAGCAGTGACCATAGATATAGGATGGTTTGTTGCTTTCCCTGTGCTAGGACTAAGAACGTCTCGAAACATTTCAAGAACTTTGTTAAAGGGGAGATGGAGCAGTCAAAAGTTCTAGATTATATTGGTAGGAATGATACTTTTAGGGAAAGATTAAAGCAGTACAGAATAAATTTAAAAGGTGAGGTCGAAGATTAGAAATAAAATCTTGGAAGTAGTAATTTCTGGTTTATTCCCAATGCCGAACTGAACCGAGAGGGAGCAAAAGGTTAAAGGAGAAAAATCGAAAGCCGAAGAGCTTCTGTGTTGTTGAAGGATTTAGATTTTTGGGAGATTGGTCTAATCTAAACTGGAAAATAACCAAAATCTTAGCAGGGAGGTTTGCTCCTTCTATGTATGGAGACATTATATTGATAGAGACGGTAAAGGAGATATTCCAGGTAGCGTTACAAATGTTAGGATGGATGGGGATGTTTATGAATGTGAGGAGAGCACGTCAATTAGAAAAGAAAGAGGAGAGAGTCAAAAGTAAATAGTAATTCTGAAGCAGTAAATTTCAGTTATTCCAATGTAAGGGGTCTCACAGGGAAGGCTTACGAACTCAGGGCATATTTAAGAACATGGGACTGCAAAATCATATTTATTAGAGGAAGTTGGTTGAGAGATGGTCAAGTCGAGAGTGTAGTGCTGGAAAAGCACAACAGGTCAGACAGCATGTGAGAAGCAGGAAAATCGACGTTTTAGGCAAAAGACCCTCATCAGGAATGGGCTGTTGAAGGACTTTTGCCTGAAACGCCAATTCTCCTGCTTCTCGGATGTTGCTTGACCTGCAGTGCTTTTCCAGCACTACACTCTCGACTCTAATCTCCAGCATCTACCGTCCTCACTTTCGCCTGAGAGATGATCAAGACTGGCGATTTAACGTTCCAGATGTAATTATGATAGAAAAGATAGAAAAAGTCATGCAGTGGGTGGAAAGGAGGAGGATAACCATTTTTAATTAAATAATAAATTATTGCTGTAACTGGGAAAGACATTTCTGAAAAATCACCCAGTTAATAAATGTTGGTAGTATTAACATAAGAAATTAAATATCACTTTGAAGAGTTTGCACAAAATTCTCATATGTGACCAATTGTCCAGTGAAAATATATTAGTAGAAATTAAAAATAAGAAAGGAAAGACCACATTGATGGTATTGTACCATACGCTCTCCAACAATAACAATGAAATTGAGAAACAAACCAGCAGGGAAATCTCGGATATATATATATATATATATATATATATATATGCTCAATAAGGTTATAGTAACTGCGGATTTTAATTTTCGAAAAACTGACTGGGACTACCATTGTGTTAAAGGGTTGGATGGTGAAGAATTTGTCCAATGTGTACACGAAAATTTTCTTCATCAATATGTAGATGATCCGAATTGAGAAGGAGTAAAACCAGACCAACTTTTGCGCATTAGCCAGGGCAAGTGACTGAAGTAAATGCGACGGAATATTGTGGGTTGTTCAGTCATAACTCTATTAGTTCCGCAATGGTTATGGAAAAGAATAATTTTATGATTTTGTTCTAATTGGTGTATCATAAATTTTAATGGCATGGGGCAATAAATTTCATAGTTTGATTGGAGTAGACTATTGGCAGGTAAAACGACATCTGACAGGTGGGAGGCGTTCAACAGTGTGACGACGCGAGTTGAGAGGCATTATTTTCCTCTTAGAGTGAAGGGTAAGGCAGGTAAGGTTAAGGAACAATGGACAACTATAGTTATTGAGGCTTTATTCAAGATTCAAAGGAAATCTTACTTTAGATATAGACACATCATTCAACTGAATAAAGTTAATCAATACAAAGTGTTTGGGGCATTATTTCGAGAGCAATCAGGAAAGCAAAAAGGAGATATGAGATAGCATGGGCCAACAAGTTTAAGGATAATCCAAAGATATTGTGCAAGTACATTAAGAGCAAGAGGGTAACCAAGGAGGGGGTAAAGCCGCTCAAATATCATGAAGGATATGATGTGTTGAACCCAAGAGATGGGGAATAAAATCATCCCACTCTTGGTGCATCAGACAGCAGCAAACATACACTATTGTCTGCACCTCGCATTCATCCAGATTGAACTCTCTCTGTTATTTGTCAGCTGATTACACCATTTGATCAAGATCCTTTTGTAGTTATAGAAAACCTTCTGCACTGTCCATTGCGCCACCAGT
Organism: Hemiscyllium ocellatum; assembly: GCF_020745735.1. Lineage (NCBI taxonomy): Eukaryota > Metazoa > Chordata > Chondrichthyes > Orectolobiformes > Hemiscylliidae > Hemiscyllium > Hemiscyllium ocellatum. The sequence goes on along the minus strand of NC_083405.1, from coordinate 10,940,566 downwards.
TTTGGTGTCATCCGCAAACGTACTAACTATGCCTTCCATATCCTCATGCAAAACATTTACATGAACGACAAACAAGGAAAACCTAGAACCAACCTCTGGGGAATACTGCTGGGGACAAGCCTCCATTCCAGAAAGCAATCAACTACTATTGCTCTCTGTTTCCTGAGATTGCACCAATTGAAAGTTCTGCAGAGAAACACCACAGTTCTAGCAGTATTGGGGCAGAAAAAAATGGAATTAACTTTTTTTGAGTCCAATGTGACTTGTTCAGAATAATTTCATATCAGATTTGATATGTTAACTCTGTGTCTTTGCCCAGATCCTGCGCCATCTGTTGCATTTATCCATCATTTTGCATTTGCATTTCAGATTCCCACTATCTATAATATTTTTCTTTATTGTTTGATTGGTCTAGATGTTGAACCTGGTTATATTTGGACAATATGCTCCATTCCTGTTCCCATTTCTTGTGCCAGTGACACATGTATTACACTAGATTCGGTTCCTTCTTTAAGTTCTGAAAAAAAAATGCGTGGACCTCATCAAAGTTATTTTGATTTAAAAGACCTTTGAGATACAGCTACACTTGAAGAAAAATAGAACAGTTTATTAATTATGACATTGTCTGTGTATTTTATGACCAAATTGTCTCACCAGTCTCTGAACATCTTCAATACGTTTCTCTCAATAATTACAGCAAAGACGGTTGCCATGCAGCCCATCATCTCTGTACCAGCTCAGTAAGAGCTGTATCCTCACTCTTACTCTGCTGTAACTCCCTGTAACCTCACACACTTTGTAATCTGTGTCTGTTTTTATTTCTGAATATCCCGTCCAGTTATAAACAATATTAACAACCTGTATAAAATGTGATTAATTAGTCTATATATGAAATATAATTCTGCTCATCACATATAAAGTTGTCCTGTTATATTCATATTCTCGTTCAGCATTCCATGTACAAAAGGACATCTGCTCTTTTGGTCTGCATTGCATTTCATTCCATTTGTCAGAAAGAGTGATGGTTGAACACTCGTGACTGTGAGATATTACTAAACCTTCCTCAGGTTTCTTCAGTCACTGGCCCTAGTCCTTTCTGTCTCATAGTCATTATCATATTCATTCCATCACTGACTGATAAATCCAGGCCTATTTCATAGATCTTTTATTGAAGAAAAAGGCATCTTTAAAACATTTTTAAAAACTTACCAAAAAACACAAACAAAGATGAATACTAATATACCATTAAATATTAAAGAAGTAATTACCAAAACACAACAAACACACAACAAAAGCAGAAAGATAAAAATAAAACACTCAACTAGGAACTAATCAATCCAATAAATAACCAAAACATATAATACAAAATCTTAGGTTACTTCAAAAAAAGATAACATAGTAATTAAATAATGAAGTACATGTTCAGAATGAATTAACATCAAGTCATAGTAAAACCGGTATTCATGCGGGATGTCTCTCCCGGGGAGCTCGCGGATCAACCAGAACCACTACCTCACCTAGATAAAAGCCCTTGATAATATGGACGAAATATCTGTATCTATTTGTTCAGGAAGGGCTGCCATATTTTATGGTGCACCATATTCGTAAGGTAATCAAGGGGAATACATTCCATGATTAACCTGTGCTAATTCGAATGTCCTGGAGTGCCCTCAGCTACCCAATTTGCTAAGATACCTTTCCTTGCACAAAAGGAGAGACTGGAAAATAATTTCCTCCCGTGCACATCCAGGGAGGACAGGTTCAAAAAGCCCAGGAAAAGCGATACTAGATCTACCCAAATTTCCACTCCCAAGATTTCTGTCAGCGCATTTGCTACTCTGGTCCAGTATTTACGAAACCTATGATATGTCCATAAGCAGTGTGTGAGAGTGTCCACTTCTATTTTACATTGAGGACACATTGGAGTGATTCCTGCCCTAAGTTTTTTCAGTCGTTCCGGTACTATTTGAGTCCCATGGCGTACCTTTAGTTGAATAACTTGCGTTCTATTACAAATGGAGAACTTTCTGGCATTTTCTCAGATGTCGTCCCACATTTCTAAAGGGATTTCCAAACCCTAATACTGATTCCATGTTTTAAACAATTTTTGCATGCCTTTTGATACTTCGTTCTGTAATGAGTGATAAAGAGTGCTGACAACGGGTGGACACCTTGGCCATAACACTCTTCTTTCCCTATCCGATTTATAAGAGTTATCCAATAATGTGGTCTTCTTCTGTGTATAATCTCGAATTTGGAAATATCGATTAGGCAGTCCAAATTTCTGCTGTAGCTGTTCAAATGATATCATAACCTCCCCATCGAACAGATCCCCTAAGCAAGAGATACCGCTGGACCTCGAAGTTTTAAATGTGGCGTCTGTGTACACCGGTTGAAAATTCCATGCTCCCACTATAGGAGTATAAGGTGAGTTTGTTTTTTGTGAATTACCTTCGTCATGCCACATTATCCTCCTGCGTTAATTGTATTTAGGGTTTTTATAATGGTGCATAATGACTTTCATCTTATCTAAAAATAAGAGATTAATGAGGGCACACTTTTCTTGACAAGCTTCAATGTCCAGCCAGATTGATTGCGGGTCACACGAGGCCCAGTCGGCTGTGTAGCTTAATAGAGAACTCAGTTGATACTTCCTAAAGTCTGAAAAATCCAGTACTCCCCTTACTTGTGGAAGCTGCAGCTTCTTTAATTTAACAAGGGGCCGTCTTGATTCCAAATGAAAGAACCAATCCAACAGTATAATTTACACAATACTTGGCCAACATCACAGGGAGCATTCGCATAGGGTATAAGAGACGAGGCAAAATATTCATTTTAATTAGAACTATTCTGCCAAACCAAAATATCAGGAGATCCCCCCAGCGTTGAAGTTCCTGCCTTGTCTTCTCTATTAGTGCACAAAATTGGTTTTGTACGGCTGTCCAAATACTGATGTGATAAAAATTCGTAAATATAAAAACTCTCCAGAGACCACCGAAAGGGAAAGCAAGATCCGTCTGATAAATTGGACATACAAAAAAACACCCATTTGCATAACCTCCAAATTTATGAAATTGATCTTGTAACCTGAGAACAAACTGAATAAATTAATTACTTGGATCAAGTGGGGCACGGATATCAAAGGATTACTAAGAAAAAGGAGAACATCGTCTGCGTTAGTGGTAATTTTATGTTTACTCGAACCATCCCTCAGAGCCATTATATTAAAATCAGCACGTGTAGCTTCTGATAGTGGTTCAATTATTTGCGTGAATAATAACGGTGAGAGAGGACATCCCTGACGACAGCTGCTACACACACCAAAGCTGTCCAAGCATAAACCATTAGTAATCACGGCTGCTTTGGTGTCTTTGTACAGTATTGAGACCCATTTGGGGAATACTTCTCCAACACCGAACTTTTCCAGTGTGTAAATCAGATATGACCATTCAACCTGATCGAATGCCTTATCCGCGTCTAAAGAGACTACTATCCCCGTTATTCTTTCCTAATGACAGACTCGGATCACATTTAAAACCCTTCTAATATTATTAGATAATCTACGTCCCTTAATAAAACCCGCCTGATTATCTTTTATGATGTGTGGTAAAACCCTCTCCAGCCTTAATTCTAATGTTTTAGGAAGATCCTTTTTTAAGGATGAGAGAAATATTTGCTTCTCTCATCGAAGGCGGGAGATAGACCTGATTATAAGAATAATTATATATGTCTATAAGTGGACTAGCCAGTACCCCTACAAACTCCTTGTAGATTTCAGCCTGGAATCCATTTGGGCCAGGTGCTTTAGCACTCTGAAGCTGTCTGATTTAATCAGGTACTTCCTGGGTTGCAAGGGGAGCATTCAGGACCGACACCTCTTTCGGGATTAAGTCCGGAAAGGCCAGGCTTTGAAAAGAGGACTCCATCTTCTTAGGTCTGTCTTCACAATCCTGTTATTTATACAGATTATAATAAAAATTTCTGAAGGCTGTATTGATACTTTTGCGGTCATGAGGCAAAGTACCAGCACTTTCCCTAATGGACATGATAGCTTGAGGGGCCTTTTTTTATCCTTGCAAGATATGCTAATTATCTACCAGGCTGATCTCTGTATTCATATAGTCTTTGTTTTCCAAATAATATTTCCCTCTTTGCTGTTTGGGTAAGTGCAGTATTCAGAGCTGCCCTCGGAGCTGTAATACTTTGTAATCTAGCAATAGATGGCCTATCAACGTATGCTATCTCAGCTGCCTTCAAACGAGCCTCGAGTAGACATTGTGGTTCTCCCTATTTTTTCTGGTTCACTGAGTATGAAATGATGAGACCTCGCGCCTAAGTTTTAATGGTCGCCCACATCACAGACGGGTTACTGGACGTGCCTGAGTTAATTTCCAAAAAGATTTTGAATTCTTGAGAGAAATATTTTACGAATTTACTATCCTTCATTAAGAAGGAATCCATATGCCAATGTCGGGGGCTTGTCTCATCGTCCCTAGTGTTAACTTCCATATATACTGCAGCATGATCAGAGATTATTATATTACCTATTTTGCAGGATAATATGGAGTTCAGAAAGGTCGAAGGAGCAAAAAAAACATCAATTCTGGTATGACACTTATGTGAGTTTGAGTAGAAAGTAAAGTCTCTGCCCTGTGGATGAAGGCACCTCCACACATCTACTAACCCTAGCTCCTTATTCAAATCTGCCAATTGTTTGGATCTAAGAGATATACCCGCAATACTCTTAGGTTTCCTGTATATCTCTGGGTCCATAGTACAATTACAATCTCCTCCTGTAATTGTGTGATGAGCCACAAAAGCCATCAGTTTGGAGAATGCTTCCATTATAAATTTGAACGGGTGTGCTAGGAAACAACAAAGATTCTAAATTCCATACTCCTCTACATTTATCTGGGCCTTAATCAGTACATACTGTTCAGATTCATCTTTTATCTGACTTAAGATTTTGAAAGGAAGCTTCTTCCGAATGAGAATGACTACTCCCCTACTTTTGGAACTAAAAGATAAAAAGAAGGCCTGCTCAAATCCTCCTTGTTGGAATTTGAAGTGTTCTTTATCCATTATGTGTTTCTCCTGTAAGAGAGCTATATCAACCCTTACATTTTTAAGGTTTCATCGTATTTTTTACCTTTTCACTGGTGAATTATTCCCCTTGACGTTGCAGGTGCACAAGCTAATCGAAGGACTAACCATGATCATCCAGGCAAGACCGAGACTCCCGGGGAGGAAGAACCCCAATCAAAACACCCTGACCTGAGACCGTAGAAAATTCACACAAGCAGAAATTCTTTAACACATTAACGACAATATAGTTGAAGTCTATTACTAAATCAGAAAAACACAAAACACATTTAAAAGGATATTTTCCACCGTGTTCTCAGGGGGCATCACTACCTGTCAATAAACCCACCGTATCCTCTCCCAAACCAGCGCCTCGCCCTCGACCCAGGCACCACATAATAGAGTAAATACATTCACGTGTACCATAAAACCAAAGTTAAAAGTGAGTTCCTCAGCCCCCACGCCCACCAACACTTGAATACGTTTAGTAAATATAATACAAAGTATAAACATAAAAAACTATAAAGTTACAATCCTGGCAAGAAATCTCGCTCTAAAAATAAATGAGGAAGGACTCAGAAAAGTCCTCCCCCTCCCCCCCCCCCCCCACCACCACACGAATCAACTAAACCACCCAGCCTGTAAAAACTAAGAAAATCACGTAGTGGATAACAAATAAGCCCCCCTCCCTACTCTCTGGAGGCGATATGAAACAATAAGGGGGATGAAAAAGGAAAGAAAAGTTAAACCCGGATGGGGGGTGGAAAATAGCATCATTAGCCATACTGTTTAATTCTTACAGTCTATTTAAGAGAGTCCAGAAATTCTTAACACTTCTCTGGTGATCCAAAATTATAAACGGATCCTTCACAGCTGTAGCGCAGCGTTGCTGTGTAACACAAGGATTATTGGATGTTTAAGTCTCTCAGAGCTTCTTCACCTCATCAAATGCCTTTCTTTTGCGGAGCACAGCTGGAGAAAAATCCTGAAATAGCATAATCCTGGAAGCCTTGTACACCATGGCTGGGGATCCTTCCCAACGATTCGAGAGACTTCCAGGAGCATCTGCCTCTCTCTATAGCATTGAAGCCGGAACAGGACTGGGTGTGGGTGCTGATCCATCCCGGGCCGGCGTATAGCAAACCAGTGAGCCTAATTAATCCACGTCTTGCCTGGTCCAGACTCCAGCTTTAATATTTCAGGGACACATTGTTCCAAAAAAGAACTGCCATCTGGCCTTCCTCTTCCAGCTCAGAAAGGCCCAGCAACCGGATATATTTTCGATGACCCAGATTGTTGAACTCGTCCATGTGCTCATCCAAGGTCCAAACGGACTGTTCGAGAGCCCGGACCCGGCCCACGGCCGATTCAGCCGCAGTTGCAAGGTCGCAACCTTTAGCTCCGCCCCTCCAACACGATGTTCGAGCTTGTCAATTTCTCAATTGTACTGAGAATGACTCCCACCTGCTCCTGGATTCGTCGGTGAAGGTGTCGATCATCTCTTGCAGCTTGTTACCAGGCTCGTCTCTGCAGGTATGTCCCCCAGGTGGCCGCAGACGTCTGGCTGCTGCTTGAGAGGGTGGAGGAGGGGTTCCCGTCTGTTGAAAGCTGCGGGCATTTTTTCCTTTAGTCATTTTAAGCACAGCAACAAACTGTTCAAGCTTGTTGCAAAATGACTAAATATGCTGGGCAAAAGTTATTTTCAATGGTTTAGAGGATGCGGTGGAGATGGGTACCCAAGTTTGCCTGAGTCTTGGGCAGAATACTACACTTGCTGCGTCCCCGCCATTTTGAATCTCAATTCATGACTTTGAATGAACAACGTTATTGTACAGTGTTATGGACAAGGCCCGACACCATAAAACATTTTTAAGCACGTAGCCTAGATCGTAATGTTGCTCTTTGCTGAAGTTTCGTGTATAATGGACATTCCCAGAGTGAATTAGCTGGTCCAATTGCCAACTTTTAAACGAACAGAATTTATTTACAAAAATAAGGAATGTAACACAACGAACAGAAAATCCAATATCTGAATAATTCATACTATCTGGACCTGGCAGGTTACCACAACTTAGTGATGTTGTTCCAAATTACTTGCAACAATCTCAATAAACAAAACCCTGAGCAGAAAGAGTAAAACTTACACACAATAAACTTACAGGTTATGAAATCAGAGGACTGAATGAGGGGGAGGTCTTCCAGTTTCACCAATGACGCTGACTCAACAGACGCACGAACTGAACTGACCTGTGCAGCTGGAGAGATGGCCACGCCCCCTTGATTATGCCAGTTTCTAAAAAAGACTTGAAAGCCTTCTTCCCGATGCATTGTCTTTTAAGTAAAAACCAAAGGACCCCAATGAAGCATTCAAAATTAGGACATTTACTAAACGACCTTGGGTCGTTTAGTAAATCTCTGAAAACAATTCAAGGACAACATAACCTTTTAAGGGACCAGCTTTTGTGACAACTCTCTTGATACTAAACTGAATCATCAATATCCAAAGATGGCTTCAGTTTTCTAACCCCCCAAAAAATAGTGGTTAGTACACTAAAATACGCATGTATATTCATTTACTATGAACTTGCAAATATGCACAATATCCGGACTCAGTGTGTGGTACTTCCATTACTGAGTGTCTTGATCTGTCATTCAAGTCTGGAAAATGCATTGGCAATCATGTTTTCAAGACCTGCCACGTGCACAATTCTCAAATTGAATTGCTGTAGCTACAGGCTCCAGCTAAACAGTCTCGCATTTTTGTCCATTAGTTTCTCCAAAAATTTCAATGGGTTATGTTCAGTGTACATGGTTGCCTCAGATGTGTTGTTGGTAATACAAACACTGAAATGTTGTAGTGCCAACACAAAGCTCACAGTCTCTTTCTCAACCGTTGAATAATGAACGTTCAACTTCTTGGAGAAATATCCAATAGGTCTTTCTGTCTTCTTGCCGTCTTGCTGCAGTAGTCCAACACTGATACGCAGATCACTCACATTTAAAGCCACCTTGAGTGGTTTTGCATAATCAGGCTTGTCTGATAGTGGGGCAATGGTTAACACATATTTCATGCTTTCAAATGCCCTGTGACCGTCCTCTGTCATTGAATTTTCTTGCCTTTCTTTAACAAATGGAGCAGTCATGTTGCGAAAATGAGGCACAAACCTTCGATAAAATCCACACAATTCCAGGAAACATAATGTTGCTCATTTTGTCAACGGTAAGGGAAATTCCCCAATTACCTACACTTTTACATCCCATGTCACCGTTTATCGATGTCTAATAGCATGGCCCAGGAAGTTAACTTTTGCTCTGACAAATTCACTTTCCGCTAGGTTTACCACCAAGCCTGCCTTCTGAAGTCAATAGAGAAAGTCTCATAAATGCTGTAAGTGTTCTTTCCATGAATGACTAAAAACCACTAGGTCATCAATGTACACCGCACGTTGGATATCTGGCAACTTATTATTTAGTCCGTGAAACGTGGCCGGCACATGTTTCACACCAAATGTAAGCTGCTGGTCCCAAATTTTCAACACAGTCTTCCAAACTTTTTAACTGCATTGACTTTATGATGCTCCACACATAACCGTTGGGTGCCATTTGGTTTTGGTACAATGAGTATGGGAAGCTCCAATCACTGTAATGCACGCTGATTAAGTCATCTCAGAACATGCATTCAATGTCTTTCTATGCCTGTGCCAACATTAGAAGATTATGTCTGTAAGGATGTTGTTTAATCATACCAGCAACTCCTATAGATTCATTATGCACAGTTGGGTTAGTACTTCAAAGTTAATTGCTGCATATCTCCTCATGTGATAATAATAACTCTTTCTGGTCACTTCATTTTTTGTCAGGAAGGTAACTCAATAATGCATCTCAATTTTAGATGACTATCTCATTGTCCATTTTAATTTGAGGAATGTCCGATCAGAAGCCTCTGAACTTGGTTCTTCCTTCTGTGTCACAAACATTAAAAGCTTCTCCTCTTGCTGTCTTCCCTATCAAAATATCTTTTGAACGTATTCACATGACAAACGCTATGAGATTTTTTTTCTGTCTGGAGTTCTTATCGAGTTATTACCCTCACTCAATATCCTTTGCATTTCATAAGGTCCACTTGCTTTTCAAGATTTACCTATCGCTGGAAGTAAAAGTAATGCCTTATCGCCAATAGCAAAATTGCAATTGTTTGATTTCCTGCCCGCTTTCTGTTTTATTACATGCTGCAATACTTTTAAATGCTGTCTAGCCAATTCCCCAGCGCTATTAATCATTCCTTAAAGTGTGATCTTTAAATGCTGATTTATTATTTTCTCCTTAATCGATTTCAATGGTCCTTCTACATAATGCCCCAAAACTAATATAAATGGATTGAATTTGCTCCGTTAATTTGGTGCACCCCGATCACAATAAGCACAAATGGAATTCCTTTACGCTAATCATCTGGATAATCCTGAGCAAAAGTCCTCAACATGGTCTTTAATATTTAATGTCACCCTTCTAGCTCTCCCTTCAATTTTGCATGGTACACAGTAGATTTAAATTGCTTCATTCAAAAGACATTATAGCGACTAATTTGGATGTGAAGCTTGAGCCTTGATCTCACTGCATCTCCATTGGTTGTCCTTATCTATTTTAAAAACAGAGTAATTCCTCTGCAATTCTTTTTGCTGTGATATTGCATCTTGGGATAGCTTCTGGAAATCTAGTCGATGCATCCAGTATTGTTATCAAATGCTATTGCCCATTTGTTTTGGTTTTAGGTTGGGGAGCTGGCCAATCAATTAAAAGTTTGTAAAAGGCCCCTCAGATGCAGTAATTGTTCAGAAAAGTGCAGGTTTTATTATCACTTGTGTTTTGCCAAATGCCTGACATGGATGACACGTCTGCCACAATTCAACTTCTTCCTTTTGCAATCCAAGCCAATAAAAATGTCCCTGTATTTAAGCCTGTGTTTTCCTCCCTCCTAAATGCGTTCCAGCTGGTAGCTCACTCACCATCCGCATCACCTCCTTTCTGTATCCCATGGGCAATACGATTTGATGAACTTCTGCCCAGTTATAATCTCTTTGAATATGTGATAGTCTCCATTTCCTCATGAAGACACCATTTTAAGGGTAATAACACGGGGATGCATTTAAAATTCTGAACACATATGCTTTTTGATATAATTGCTTTAACCTTTCATCTTTCTGCTGTAACTCAATTACTTTAGCTGAGCTACAAATGTTTGAACTCCTCTAAATTAATTGTCTCTCGAAGAGCATCGTAGGTTTGCTCTCTTTTTAAAGCTCTTATCCATCCATCAACATTACTTTGTTTCATCCTTTCAAACTCAATATGGGTTTGATCAAGACCCCTCCTTAGATTCCTGAAACGTTGTCTGTAGGATTCTGGCACATGGTCATATGCACTTTCTTTACCTCCTCATATCAGATCTCTCATCTGATAATGTTGTGAATACCTCACGAGTTCTACCTATAATGTTTGGTTTGGATCAACAATACCCACATGGCCATTGGCCACTACAATGTTTTAGCCATTTTCTCAAATTAAATGAAAAAGATTTCCTTGTCCTATTCATCACTTTAGGCAAGGCGTGAATATACTTAAAATGTTTCTCACCAGGCTTTTGACTACCATGGGTTTGGTCATCCTCACTCTGCTCCTTACTAAGCTCACCTTCAGCCTTCATCCTCATCCTTTTAAGCTGACTTTCCATTCTAAGTGCCCATCTCTGACAGTCAAATGATCTCTCCTTTTCTTTCTTTCCGCGAAAGGTATTTCTTCCTTTTCTGATTCTAGTCGTAACTCAAACTGCTTCATCTCTGCTTCTAACCCAAACTGCTTCATTTGCGATTGACGTTTAGTCATCACAGATCCAGATGGAGTTTCCAACAAATTGGAATGCTGAGCTACTACTGCAGTCATCTCATCTTTCCTCACATTAGGAGGTAGCTTCAACTCCAGCTCGTCTATTAATTCTGCAGCTTGAAATTATGTGCATTCTGTAAAACACCCCAAGGTCTATTCTTCCACCTCTAAAATATCCTTGGTGACTGCAACAGCCATTGCTATTCAAGTTCTGTTTCCCCACCAAATCAACACATGAAATAAAACACAATAATACTTGTCACTCACCGCCGAAATCCCACAAAGGGTCCCACATCTGTTATGGAGCTGTCCCGACCCCTCAAAACATTTTAAAGCAGGTATCCCTAACAATAACTTCTCTATCAGTTGAAGGTTGTTACATGGTGGATAATCACAGAGTGAATTAACTGGTCTGAATGCCGAGTTGGGAACACACAGACTTTATTTAACAAATTATGGAATGAAACACAAGGAACAGAAAATAGAATAGCTGAATATGTTATCCTATCCAAACCTGACAGGTTATCCCGTCTTAAGGATGCTGTTCCAAAATACTTGCAATAATCCCAGGAAACGAATAGCTTTGCACAAAGAATAAAACTGACATAAAGGCTAACAGATTGTAGAGTCAGAAAGGCAGAAGGAGTTGGAGAGCATCCAGTTACAACTGTGACCCTGACTCAACGAACCCCTGAACTGCTCCGAGCTGTCTAGCGAGAGAGCTGGCCACGTCCTCTTGGTTATACATGTTTCTGTTTAAAAACTTGAAGCCTTGTGGCTGAGGCATTATCTGTTATGTATAAACAAAAGGACCCCAATGAATCTATCAAACTTCTGGCGCGTTGGAACCTTGGGTTGTTTCGGTCCTCTTTAAGGAAAAAAAAACAAAAACAACGTAACGTTGTAAAAGGATCGACTTTGTATCGACATGCCACGTTTGGTTTTGGACTGCAATCAAAAAAATTAAGTCCTACTGATTTGAAGCCAATAAAATGTACTAAGGTATTTGTCAGTTTACATAAAACAATGCTGACTCGCATTGTGTGTTGAAACTACCAAACTGTCTCATTAGTGAAGGCAGAGGAATGCCCAGGCAGATCCACACTTCTTGTGTATTGGAGTGCAAATATGCCCATTCAGAATTTGTTGGTTGGTACCTGCTCTAGTCGAGGAGATATCAGCACAATAACAACATTTAGATTGTGTTTTCTGTGGGTGGTCGTGGTGGGACGTTCAGGCAGATATAGCATTGCAAACGGACAACACTGCTGAATCATCTAGCCTGCTGTAAGAAAACATCCATCATTCTCCCTCACAACTAACTTCAGGTCAGCAATTGGTAATGGGAGATATGACCAATAGCCAGCGATGTCAACATTCAATTCAATCCAGTTGTTATTGTGAACTGAAGGTACCATACTGAAAGGAGTTAACTGGATCTGTTTGTTTATTGACTGTGACTGATGTCAGTCTCCATGGATCCTAATTGTGTCACTGGACGGTTTTCCTCTTCTATTAGTAAGGAGCTTCTTGCAATGCATTATCCCATTATAGCTTCAGATGCCTCACCTCCAACACTAACAGGGATCAGCAACTGCAGAGACAGGGAGACGAGAGATCAGAATTTGAGGATAGACGGCAAGTTCCAGCAATGTATCAGAATCTGAGAACAGCAGACTGGAATGTTCCACCAATGGATCAGAATCTGAGAACAATAGAGTGGAATGCGGTAACAATGGGCAGGAGCTTATCCTGGGCTCATTTCTATCTTACCTGGTATGGGCACATGTTATCATATCGGATATACAGTGTACTGCTGATTATTCAGGTGGGCTACTATCCCATGCTCGCTATTGTTGGTGTTCCTGGTAAGTCTCTCTTTCTCTATCTATATATTAATCCCATAAGCCATTGTAAACTTCATTTTATTTCTGTTATCTATATTTGGCAAGAATGGAAACTATTGTCTTCAGTTTCACATGCAAATCCATTCATTACCGCAAATTTCAGGACTGGCTACATCTCCGCCCTCACAAACATCTGAGAACAAGACTGATCACAATCCCCAGTTACCAATTTGCCCTGAATTGATTTATGTCTTGGTATTCTCTCCATCACCAAACGTACCCACTACCAGCTCCATCATATCCCCAGTCCCCAGCTTGACATTAGTGTGGTTGCTAAATAAACCATTATCTATGCCTCAGTAAAACTCAGACTCCATGGTTCCAGCTCTCTCCTAATCACTCTTTCTGTTACAAATGTTTCCACCACAACCTTGTTACTGTCTCTAAAGTAAATCCATAACAGGAACAGTGTGTCAGAGAAGTAATGTTGCTAGACATGTAATTCAGTGGCCCAAGTTACTCCAGTATAGACACTGCTTAACTCCTACCTCAGAGGATGTCAGAAATGAAATTCAAATGACAGGAATTAAAAGTAAAAGTGAATGTCACCAATATCAACCATAACACCACCAGCACATTATCGCTAAGTTTATCTATTCCATTGTTATCCTTTGGTAAAGAAATCTAACATTATTGTCTAGTCAGGCTTAAGACTGAATTCAGATTCACAGCAATGTGCTTGGCTCTATACCGCATGAAAGAATGACCTCATAGGAAAGAGTATTTAGTGAGGTCAACAAATGCTGCCACTGTCAGTGATGCTGACATCCCATTTAATAACAACGTTAAATGTTAAATACAACAAATAATGATTCAAAAGATCAGAATGAAATAGAACGTGAAAGTGCCAGAGAAACTGAGCAGATTTGTCAGCCTCGGATAAAGAGGAAAACAGAATTGGCATTTCGAGTCCAGTGACCATATATCAGAACTGAACATGACTGGAGAATCGTGTAATCGCTGCTGTTGACAGGGATGTCTGTTGTGAAGAGGAGGAGAACTGAGTTGAATAGATCGAGAAAGAGAGAGATAAAAAAAAGGCAAACAAGGGGATCGTTGCTGATAACTGAGAAGGAAGTAAAAATCAAGATTAATCTTGTTTATTTTTTCCCTGTCCCCATATTAACAAAAGTCGTACCATCTAACGTGTACATCAAAGCCCAGGTTTAAAGTGGGTAATGTCCCTTTGTCACTTCCCTGAGTATGATCATCTTCTTTTATCCGTTAATAGGATGCTGGGACAACATTTAATTTCCTTTCCTCATCGAACTTGAGAAGGCATTTGGAAGCTGCCTTCCTGACCACTTCAGTTGGCGGGCTGTAAGTAGTCAGTGCTTAGTTCTGTCCGGTTTAATTTCCTTGAGACATTATGGTCTTTGATACAACTAATCGACTGGCTTGGCCATTCAAACGGCACCTGAGAATTAGAAACATTGCAATGGATCTAGAGTTACATGTAAACTCGGTGAAGATGATAGATTACCTTCCCTGGAGGGCATTAGGGTACCAGGTAGGTTTTTTTTTCCCTGACAATTGACCATGGTTTCATTGGACACTTAATTCCGAATATTTTGTGGAATTCAAATTCCAACATTTGCTGTGTGGACTACAAATCTAGGCCCTCGGTCATTACCTGGATCCCTGGATTAATATTCCAGAGATAATGCAGCTAGGCCATCACGTCCTCAGCATCTCCAACCATCTCCAATGGTAATAGTCGTGTTGCTGTTGGCGTTGCTGTGCTTGAAGCGTTGCGGTTTGCAAAGCAAAGAAATGATTTGGCAAAACATACCATCCATCTCAGTTTGTATTTATGAGAATGCGAGTTGATGGGAAGTGACCTTGATGAAAAGGACGTGGATGCCCTTGGTCATGAGTCATTAACCGAATTCATATGGAGCAGTAAGTTATCAGCACAGTAAATATGTGCTGTCCTTCATTGCAAACTGATTAAAGCATATGAACATTGACACTTTCCTGCAGTTGTAGAGTGACATTGGGAAAGTACTTGGGGCGCTGTGAACAGATTTTCTCTCCTTTATAAGGAATGGTCTCCTTGTCACAATGAGACAGTGTAAAGGGGTTGCACTAGTCTAATCCCTGCAGTGATGGTACCATGAGGATGGTGTGAAGAAAATGAGTATTTAATCTGTAATGATACAAAAGAATAAAAAGTGATTGTAATAAAACGTGAACGTTAAGGACCAAGACAAAACATTGATGGCATGAAATATAACGCATTTTCCTGCAATGCATGTTTTCATGTTTGAGCAAATGCATGGATAAGAAACGTTGAGAAGGATATGGGCCAAGTGAAAGGAAATGGCTTTAGCATGGATGGACATATAGACCAGTCAGGCTGAAGGGCCTGTCTCGGTGCTGAAGGATTCTATGAATCTATGCTAGTTTACATATTTCTGTGGAACCACTATTTGGTTGCGAGAGAGCTCCAGATTCTGAACAAACCCCCACTATCTCAATGTACAGTTGGGGTGAGACCCTGCACTGAGCATCACATTGTTCTCAAACCTGCCAGTAGCCACAATCTGATAGAATTGGCCATTCCTAAAAGTTTTCGATCTCCATGCAGAACACTAGCCTGTCTTCTTGGAGATGGAACATGCCTCCTTGAGACGTGGTACAAACTATCAGCTATGCCTCCTTACCATCTGCAAACCACGTTAATGTAACACTTGTGTACCATTAGCAATGGAGCCATTAGGGACAACATGGAGTAGTCTGTCTGTGCTGCCTCTGCTTCGTTGGATTTTCATGTTGCAATATTAATGTCTCTCTCCTATTGCAGCATAACTGTTTGGAGGGGCTGAATGGCTTCTTCTGTTCTTGTAACAGTGGTTCGAGGGGTTGAATGTCCTCCTTCTGGTCCCAGAGAAGAGGGTCATTATTGAGCAACCAATGTTTCCTGCTCACCAGCGGGTTGTGCTGACTGGATTCCTTATCTTCCTGTGTAATAATAACCAAAGAGGAGGTTAGAAGAACACGGCAAACCAGGCAGCATCAGGAATTAGAGAAGTCAACATTTCAGGTATAACCGATCTTCAGGACTGTGGATGGAGGTAGGGGGAGCTGCAGATAAAGAGGGAAAGGGAGAGGTTAGGCTGGAGAGAGCAACGGGATGATGAGGCAGGGATTGGTGGACACAAGTAGTAAATGCAAACTGCTTGGTCGATGGGAGGGATGAATCCGGTTGGTATCTGGAAGGCAGAGCCGTTAGGCCGAATAGAAGAGTGGGGGAGGGGCTGGAAAGGGAGCAGTGGCATGGCTGGGAAGTTTAATAAAAATTGGAGACCTCAATGTTGAGTCCTCCAGGCAGTAGGCTGTCCAGGCAAAAGATAAGGTGTTGACCCTCCAATTTGCGGTCTGACTCACGGTGGCAACTGATGAAGCCAAGGATAGTCACGTTGGAAAGGGATTGAGAAGGGGAACTGAAATGGATGATAACTGGGATGTTAGGTCGGCCCCTTTGTGACCAGTTGTGATGCTCAGAGAAATGTACCCTTAGTTTACGTTTGGTCTCCCTCATGTAGAGAAGACCACATTGGGATGATCTGATGCAGTAAACTAGTTTGGAGGAAAGGCACGTGAACCTCCGTTTCACCCGGAAGGTCTGTTTGGGGCGCTGGATAGATGTGAGGGAGGTGGTGTGCAAGCGGGTTATGCACCTATTCCGTTTGCAACGGCAGTGCCAGTGGGGATTGGAGTATTTGGTGACGAGTGTGGCACGAACCAAAGATTAGCGAAGGGAATGGTCCTTGTGGAAGATGTGCCAAGTGTGGGATCCAACCAGTTTACTGCATCTGGTGCTCCCGATGTGTTCTCCCTACATCAGGGAGACCAACTGTAAACTAAGACAATGTTTTGCTGAGCATCTCTGTTGGGCCTCTAAGGGCTCTACCAGTCACTGCATATTTCAATTCCCCCTCCCACGCCCTTTGCAACGTGGCCATCCTTTTCTTCCTCCATTGCCACAATGAAACAAACCGCAAACAACACTTCATCTTTCGCCTGGGCAGCCGACAGCCCGCGGGACTCAACAATGATTTCCCCAGTCTCAAATTACCGCCCTTCCAGTCCCCCAAATACATTCCCATCCCCTCCTCCTCCCTCCCGTTCCTCTGATCCGTCCTTCTGCCAACTACCAACTATATTCATTCCTCCTATCGAACAACCCGGTAATACCCTCTACCTGTGTTCACCTATCCCCACCTTACCACCCTGCCTCCTCCTCCCCCACCCCGCTTATTTAAATGTAGAACACCTTACCCCTCACCCACAGTCCGGAAGAAGGCTTTTACCCAAGGCGTTGACTTCTCACCTCCTGAAGCTTTCTCCTGTTTTGTTGTTCCGGCTTCCTGCCTGTCTACTTTGAACTCCAACCTTTGCAGATTTTTAAAAAAATCTCTTCTAGTGTAAGAAGCAACAGAGAGTGAACGGGCTGTTTCGATGTGCTGAATGGCTTTCTCACATTCCAGTGAAACTAGCTGAACGACCTCCTTTTTTCTATACTGTGGAAATGTGTAGTGTCCAGCAATGCGATCACACGAATGTTACCTGCATGTTAATAGCATGAGCTTGACTATTGTCCAGGTTTTGATGCTTTATATGATCTTCACTGAATATCTTCACTTCTGGTCGAATGACGGAAGGTAAGACATTCATGAATCAGCTCAAAATGTTCATGTGGAGGAAGCTAGACTGTTGATTGCCCACAGATATATCCAGGGACTGAGAGGATTGATGTCCAACAGCCACTTTGTTTCTGAATAATCCAAATTGTGCAGAGATTACTACAGATTCCCATTAAGTACTAACCTTGTTCAAACTCTTTGACACATTGCTCAGTCAAATCTTTCAGTAAATTCAGGGCCAGTCACGCTGACGCTGTGTTAATATCTTTTGTTCATATCAATAGGCCAAGGTATACGTGTGGGGAGTGTTTCCTTCTCTGAGAGGATAGTGTCTGTTTGGGCCTCTCTATTCCAGACAGCTGCATCACTGAAATGTTTGGGAGGGGGTGAGGAGCGTGTCAATGGATTTTGGGAAAGTCGAGTGCTACAGATAATTTGCATGAAAGAGAAATTTCCGCAGACAGCAGATCATCCCTGACCAGACTGAAGGGAAGGGCAGGCTTGAGGAGCTAAATAGCCTCGTGTTATTCCAGCATATCCCAGAGTCCAGTCAGTTTGTGGTCTGTTACATTTCCTGTGTTCCTGACCTAAAGTAGCTGAATAAACTGATCCTGTTGCTGCATAACAGGATACTGATTCTGTATGATCTGCTCTGGGCCTAGTGTTATAAGCTCGAGGGCTGAAAAGCCTTATTTTGTCCTGGTGTAACTGAAATCCATGTAGACTAAATCTACTACCCCAGGACAAAGTGAGCACTGCAAGTTCTGGAGATCATAGTCGACAAGTGTGGCACTGCAAAAGCATGGCAGGTCAGGCAACATCCGAGGGACAGGATAATCGATGTTTTGGACATTCGTGATAAAAGGTTTATGCCTGAAATATCGATTCTCTTGTTCCTGTCTGACCTGCTGTGCTTTTCCGCGCCACACTTTTACACGTCTAGCACCTAGTCAACATTCCTGGTCATATCATCAAATTACTTTGAGAAATTTGTCAAGCATGATCTCCCACGCACAAAGCCATGCTCAATATTTCTAATCAAATCTTGTCTTTTGAAATTAATGTACATCTTATCCTTCAGAATTTTCTCAAGTAACGTACCTACCACAGGTGCTAAACTTACTGGTCCATAATTCGAAGGCTTTTGCCCCCAGTCCTTCTTAAATAAAGTCACAATATTTGCGAACCTCCAGTCTTCCTGAATGTCAACTGTGAATAATGATGATCAAACTTATCAGCCAGGTCCCCCATAAATTCTTCTCTAGCCCCCGACAGTGTTCTTGGATATTTCTGGTAAGGAACGTGAGTCTATCCAAACTCAAGCATTCAAGTACGTCCAGTACCTCCTCTACTGTGATATGAACTGTCAAGTTCCTACGTATTCATTTCTTTCTCCATGTTAAACACAGAAGAGGAATATTCGTTGAGGGCATCTCCAATCTTTTATGGTTCCACACATACATGTCCACTTTGGTCTTTCATGGGTCGTATTTTCTTACCATTTATTGTTTCTCCTATAATATACTTAAAATAACTTTTTGGATTCATCCTAATCTTCTCAGCCAAGGTTCTTTCATGCCCCCTTTTCCCCTTACTGATTACCTTCTTCAGTAAATTCCTATATACTTTATATACCTCCAGGGATTCACTTGATCCCAGCTGCCTATAACTGAGCTGCCTTTTATTTCGGTCAAAGCCTAAATATCTCTTGTCTTTCAGTGTTCCCCATTCCTGCCAACTTTTCTTTCATCCCCACAGTAACAAATAGACCTTCAACTCTAGTATCTCACGTACAAAGGCCTCCCACCTGCCAGCGGTCCCATTGCCAGCAAACAAACTATTCCGACATACATCTCCCAATTCCTATGTAATTCCATCTAAATTCATCTTGCCCCAGTTTAGAACTTGAAGCTGTGGACCAGTTTTGTCGCTCCCCCTAATTACGTGCAAATTACTAGGACTGAGGTCACTGGTTCCAAAGTGTTCCCTCACTATCACCTCCATCACCTGTTCTATCATATTTCCTGCAAGTAGGTCGATTTTTGCTCCTTCACGAGTAGGCCCCTCTATATCCTGCTTCAGGAAATTTTCCTGGCACAATTAATGGATTCGACTCCACCAAATCACTTTACACTCTGGTAGTCCCAGTTATAAATATTTAAATCCTCGATTATGACAATCCTTTTGCTCCTACATGCCCCTCCTCTCTGCAAGTATATTTGTTACTCTAATTCCTGTTGATTATTTAAGGGCATATAGTACAACCCCTATAACATCACCATTCCACTTTCACCCCCATTTATTAGCTCCATCCATAAATCCTCGCTGTTTCATCCTTCAGTTATTTCATCTCTCATTACTGCTGTAATACTTTCCTTCAACAGAAATGCAACTCCCCCTCCCCTCCTTTCACCGTCGCTGTCCTGCCTAAAGCAACTAAACCCAGGCACACAAAGCTGCCAGTCCTGTCCCTCCCTTATCCATGTTTCTGTAATGACTATAACATCCCACTCCCGCATACCTATCCATGCCCTGAGTTCATTGGCCTTACCTGTCAGCCCTCTTGCGTTGAAATAAATCCAGCAGGCATTCCTTGCTCCCTATCGTATTCCAGCCTGACCTGTCTCGTCGCTTTACTGTATCTGATTACTGTATCTCTTTCCAGCCTCACACTTCCTTCCCTGCTCTTGAGGATCCCATACCCTGCCAATCTTGTTTAAACCCTCCCTTGGCACATCAGCAAACCTGGTCGCCAAGATATTGGTCCGCCCTCCAGTGTATGTGCCACCTGTCCCTCTTGAAAAGTTCAACTCTGTCACAGAAAAGATCCCAAAGATCTACAAATCTGAGATCCTATCCCCTGCACCAATTCTTTAGTCATGCATGTATCTGCCATATCCTCATATTCTTACTTTCATGAGCTCATGAAACAGGAAGTGATCAGGAGATTACTACTTCGAAGTCTTGATTGTGAACTTTTCTCCGAGCTCTCTGTAATCACTCTTTAGGACCTTATCCCTATTTCAAACTGTATCATTTATATTAATGTGCATAATGGCTTCTGGTTGCTCACCCTCGCCCTTGACAACGTTCTGCAGTCGTTCCGAGACTTCCGGGACACTGACACCTGTGAGGTAACACACCTTGCTGGATTCCCGTTTGAGGCCCCAGAATCTCCAATCCGTTCCTCCAAAAATCGACTCTCCTATCACTAACACCCTGTTTATATTTACCCTTTTCTGCTGTGCCCCAGAGTCAGTGGTATTGCCAACAACCTGGTTACTGCTGCATTCCCTTGAACGGTCTTTGCCCGCAACAGTATCTAAAATGGTTTACTTGTTTTCGAGAGGAATGGCCAAATGGGATTGCTGCACTCTCTGCCTACTCCCTTTCCCATTCCAAACCAACTCTCTGCCTGGAACACGACAGAAAGAAAAGACTGGCTGTTGAATTAAATTGTGTTTATTTAAACTCAACAGGGCGGACAGGTCAGGCTGATGAACTCAGGGCGTGCATCTTCATGTTGGACTGGGCCATTACAGTCAGTACAGAAACATGGCTCGGGGCAGGTCTTGGGCGTGACCACCACACTAAAGCGCTTATCAATAAAGTTCATAGCATCTGATGATCCTGAGTGCATTCAGCTCCAAATCCCAAACATGGTCTCCCAGGACCTGTAGACAGGTACACTTTCCACACATGTAGTCACCAGGGATGGTGGAAATCTCCCGGAGCTCCAACATCCCACAAGAGGAACGTGCATCTGGACTAACTGCCATCTCGACTGCTGCAATACTAAATTAAAAGGACTTTATTAGAGCTTGCCTGTACTTTTTGCTGAGCTGCTGCTATCTGAAGCCTCTCAATCCAATGAAATACTATTTACTCTCTTACCAACTGCATTTTCTCTACTCTTCCACATTTACTTTTAGTCAGGAAAGTAGGGAAACACAACAGTGATGTAATGTTTGTGGCTTACATACTCCTTGACACCAAACCCATGATAACCTGCTCTCCAGAGCAGGTCCTTTACTGAGGTCTTCCTCCTGGTAGAGGTGATTGTGCTGATGCAAATCTTTACCCCAACAGCCAATCTGCGTTGTCACAGTCCTCTGGTCATTTCTGTCTATTAGTACTGTCTTTATGAGTTTCTTGAGTCCATCGATTGCATTCCAATCTGGGTCTCCCACAGGGAGGGAGGGAGGGACGTTGATGTTCCAATACCGGGCAATTGCAAAAAAAAATAGACGTAGGAGCAACATTATGCCGCTCACTGAGTCTGCTTCCCTGTTCAATTCGGTTATATTTATTCTGATAATGCCCCATTCTACTTCCAAGCCTTTTCTCCATAACTAACCCTTGTTTAAAAATCAGTCTGACTCAGCCTTCAAGATATTTAATGATCTAGCCTCAACAGCCCTCAGGAATTTTCACAATTGTTTCCCTCTCACTGTTAGGAGACTTGGTGGTTTTTAATCCAGTGTCTTATTTCTGGTACTCTTTGTGAATTGTGACGACATTAGATGTTATCGTGTCCTATCACAATTCTCTGTGGCCAGAGGCAAAAAAAAACAAATGAAAATGTCAGAGCCTGTAAGGTTCTCCCTCATCTTCCACATCAGCCTAAGATGCAGCTTATTCGGATCTGGGGATTTGCCCACTGTTTATCATGATTAAACTTCCAATTCTTCCTTGGCTGCTTTATCAATTCGTTCAAGGGTCACACGGTCATTCTCCTTGAATCCAGGAGAGGATTCTTCAAACTAAAGACCGATTTGAAGCCCGTGTTTAACATATTCTGTGGCTCCGTGCACAGGCTGCTCCAATTGGTCTCTAATACTCCCCCTTCTTTCTGTTGTTATCCTCTTCTTCTTAATAAACTGATGAAATGTCTTTGGATTCATGTTAATCCTACCCACTAATGTTTTATGCTGATCCCCCTTCTGCTCTTCTACTGACTTTTTAAGTTTAGCCCTACACTTACTATTTTCTTTTAGTGCATCCATTGACATGCTCACTTTGTACCTGCTTTAAGTCTCTCGTTCACTTATAATTCTGTTCTGAATGTTTCTCGTCATCCAAGGTTCTCTGGGCTTATTTTCCAAATTGTCATCTTCCGTGTCGGCTCACTCTCTCGGCGGAGGAGGTAGCGGCTGTCTGGTGGTGTTTTTTTAAAGTCGCGGTGCAGTCCAGTTATTGTTGTTTTAACGGCTACAATATAAAGTTTTATTTAAGCGCCAAGCGGACCCGGAAGCTGGTGTCGCGCTAGCTTACCTGGGAAGGTTTCTTTTTCTTAAAAGCGCGCAGCTCCAAGCTTTCAGCCTCACTCTCTCGGCGGAGCAGGTAACGGCTGTCTGGTGGGTTTTTTTTAAGTCGCGGTATAGTCCAGTTATTGTTTTTTTAACGGCAAATATTTAAATGCCAGAAGTATAAGAAATAAGGTAGGTGAACTTGCAGCGTGGGTTGGTACCTGGGACTTCGATGTTGTGGTCATTACAGAGACATGGGTAGAACAGGGACAGGAATGGCTGTTGCAGGTTCCAGGGTTTAAATGTTTTAGTAGGGTCAGAGATGGGGGTAAAAGAGGGGGAGGTGTGGCATTGCTTGTCAAGGATAATATTACAGCGGTGGAAAGGACGATGGAGGAAGACTTGCCATCTGAGGTAGTTTGGGCTGAGATTAGAAATACGAACGCTGAGGTCACCCTGTTAGGAGTTTTCTACAGGCCTCCTAATAGTCCGAGAGAAGTAGAGGAAAGTATTGCGAGCATGATTCAGGAGAAGAGTGAAAGTAGCAGGGTGGTTGTTATGGGGGACTTTAACTTCCCAGATATTGACTGGGACAGCTATAGCTCGAGTTCGTTAGATGCGTCGGTGTTTGTCCAATGTGTGCAGGAGGGTTTCCTGACACAATATGTAGACAGGCCAACAAGAGGTGAGGCTATACTGGATTTGGTTCTAGGTAATGCACCAGGCCAGGTGTTAGATTAGAGGTTGGTGAGCACTTCGGGGACAGGGACCACAACTGGGTGACTTTTACTCTAGTGATGGAGAGGGATAAGTGTGCATTGCAGAGCAAGGGTTATAGCTGGGGGCAGGGAAATTATGATGCGGTGAGGCATGACTTAAGATGCGTGGGTTGGTAAAATAGGCTTCAAGGGAAGAACACAAATGATATGTGGAGATTGTTCTAAGAACAGCTATTGGGTGTCCTTGATAAGTATGTACCAGCCAGGCAGGGAGTAAAGGGTCTTGTGAGGGAGCCGTGGTTTAATAAGGAATTGGAATCCCTTGTGAAAGGGAAGAGGGCGGCCTATGTAAAGATGAGGCGTGAAGGTTCAGTTGGGGTGATTGAGAGTTATAAGGTAGCCAGGAAGGATCTAAATAGAGAGCTAAGAGCAGCGAGAAGGGGACATGAAAAGTCCTTAGTTGGTAGGATTAGGGAAAACCCAAAGGCTTTTTATATGTATGTCAGGAATAAAAGAATGACTAGGGTAGGTAACGGTCCAGTCAAGGATAGTAGAACATACATAGAAGGATACAGCGCAGTACAGGCCCTTCGGCCCTCGATGTTGCGCCGACCGAATCCTACCTAACCTATACTAGCCCAATAACTTCCAAATGCCTATCCAATGCCCGCTTAAATGACCATAAAGAAGGAGAGTTCACCACTGATACGGGCAGGGCATTCCATGAACTCACAACCCGCTGTGTGAAGAATCTACCCCTAACATCTGTCCTATACCTACCACCCCTTAATTTAAAGCTATGTCCCCTAGTAACACCTGACTCCATTAGCGGTAAAAGGTTCTTAGTATCTACCCTATCTAAACCCCTAATCATCTTATACACTTCTATCAGATCTCCCCTAAACCTTCTCTTCTCCAATGAGAACAGCCCCAAGTGCCTCAGCCTTTCCTCATAAGATTTTCCTACCATTCCAGGCAACATCCTGGTAAACCTCCTCTGCACTCGTTCTAAAGCTTCCACATCCTTCCTATAGTATGGCGACCAAAACTGCACACAATACTCCAGATGAGGGCTCACCAGAGTCTTATACAACTGCAACATGACCTCAGGACTCCGGAACTCAATTCCTCTGCCAATAAAGCCCAGTACACCATATGCCTTCCTCACAGCACTATTTACCTGGGTGGCAACTTTCAGAGATCTGTGTACATGGACACCAAGATCCCTCTGCTCATCCACACTACCAGGTAGCCTACCATTAGCCCAGTAATCCATCATCTTGTTATTCCTACCAAATTGAACGACTTCGCACTTAGCTACATTGAATTCCATTTGCCACATTTCCGCCCAGCTCTGCAACTTATCTATATCCCGCTGTAACCTATCACTTCCTTCCTCACTATCCACAACTCCACCGACTTTTGTGTCATCCGCAAACTTGCTTACCCAGCTTTCAAGTCCTTCCTCTAGATCATTTATAAAGATAACAAAAAGCAATGGTCCCAAAACAGATCCTTGTGGTACACCGCTAGTAACTGCGCTCCAAGATGAACATAATCCATCAACTACTACCCTCTGTCTCCTTCCAGCCAGCCAATTCCTAATCCAAACCTCTAGTAGTGGGAAGTTGTGCGTGGATGCGGAGGAGACTGGAGAGACACTAAATCAATACTTTTCGTCAGTATTCACTCAGGAACAGGACACTGTTGCTGATGTGAATATTGAGTCACAAGTGATTAGAATGGATGGCCTTGAGGTATGTAGGGAAGAGGTCTGGGGAATACTGGAAAGGATGAAAATAGATCAGTCCCCTGGCCTGATAGCATTTATCCTAGGATCCTCTGGGAAGCTAGGGAGGAGATAGCGGAGGCATTGGCCTTGATTTTTATGTAGTCGTTGTCTACAGGAATAGTGCCAGAAGACTGGAGGATAGCGAATGTCGTCCCCTTGTTCAAGAAGGGGAGTAGGGATAGCGCTAGTAACTATAGGCCAGTGAGTCTCACTTCTACTGTGGGAAAAGTCTTAGAGAGAATTGTAAGGGATAGGATTTATGAACATCTGGATAGGAATAATGTGATCAAGGATAGTCAGCTTGGATTTGTGAAGGGCAGGTCGTGCCTCACAAACCTTATTGAGTTCTTTGAGAAGGTGACCAAGGAAGTGGACGAGGGTAAAGCAGTAGATGTGGTGTATATGGATTTTAGCAAGGCGTTCGATAAGGTACCCCATGACAGGATAATGCAAAAACTACGGAGGTATGGCATTGAGGGTGCATTAGAGGTTTGGATTACGAATTGGCTGGCTGGAAGGAGACAGAGGGTAGTAGTTGATGGTATAGGTTCAACTTAGAGTGCAGTTACTAGCGGTGTTCCACAAGGATCTGTTTTGGGACCATTGCTGTTTGTCATTTTTATAAATGATCTAGAGGAGGGGCTTGAAGGCTGGGTGATCAAGTTTGCGGATGACACGAACGTCGGTGGAGTTGTGGACAGCGAAGAATGATGTGGCAGGTTACAGCGGGATATAGATAAGTTGCAGAGCTGGGCAGAAACGTGGCAAATGGAGTTCAATGTAGCTAAGTGTGCAGTCATTCACTTTGGTAGGAGTAACAAGAAGATAGCTTACTGGGCTAATGGTAGGCTACTTGGTAGTGTGGATGAGCAGAGGGATCTGGGTGTCCATGTACACAGATCTCTGTAAGTTGCCACCCAGGTAAATAGTGCTGTGAAGAAGGTATATGGTGTCCTGGGCCTTATTGGTAGAGGAATTGAGTTCCAGAGTCCTGAGGTCATGTTGCAGTTTAATAAGACTCTGGCGCGGCCTCACCTGGGGTATTGTGTGCAGTTTTTGGTCGCCATACTATAGGAAGGATGTGGAGGCATTGGAACGAGTGCAGAGGAGGTTTACCAGGATGTTGCCTGGCATGGTAGGAAGATCGTATGAGGAAAGTCTGAGGCACTTGGGGCTGTTCTCATTGGAGAAAAGAAGGTTTAGGGGAGATTTGATAGAGGTGTACAAGATGATTAGGGGTTTAGATAGGGTTGACAGTGAGAACCTTTTTCCGCTAATGGAGTCAGCTGTTACTAAAGGACACAGCTTTAAATTAAGGGGTGGTAGGTATAGGACAGATGTTAGGGGTAGATTCTTTACTCAGCGGGTAGTGAGTTCATGTAATGCCCTGCCAGTAGCAGTGGTGGACTCTCCCCCTTTATGGTCATTTAAGTGGGCATTGGATAAGCATATGGAGTTATTGGGCTAGTGTAGGTTAGGTAGGCTTCGATTGGCGCTACATCGAGGGACGAAGGGCCTGTACTCCGTTGTATTTTTCTATGTTGTATGTTCTATGTGTAACATGTTCGACGGACACTCTCATTAATTCCATTTTGATCAAGTTATCTCCCATGCCCCCACCAAAAGCTGTTCTGCTACAGTTTCACCCCGAAACCACTGCACTTTGGCCATATCCCGTCTTATTTTTGTCATAAATTCGGTCTCCCCAATCCATTAACCTTTTATTTTCCAGATGGTGTTTCTTTTTAATCTTTTCCTTAACAAACTTAAAATATATGATGTCACGGTCACTGGCCATATAATGCTCTTCCAATCCTTCCTGCGATACCCTGACTGGCTTCGTTCCCCACAGTGAGGCCCAGCATTGACCCACCCGTTGTTGTGTCTGCTACATGTTGATATAAGAAGCTCTCTGGAATAAATGTCAAGGCATCTGTCCTCTCTTGAAAAGTTATCACTGCCCGAATGAATGTTTGGAAATTAAATGCCTGTACCTATCAATCCTATTACTGTTTTTGCACACCTCATTAAATTGGTTATATATTTGCTCCTGTGTTTTCTTTTATCTCGGGGTCTATAATATATCCCCAGCAGTGCCTCTGCAATGGTTTTGATCGTGATCTCTATCCACAAAGCCTCATTAGATCATTCCAAGATATTGTCCCTTCTTACTGTTGTAACTGACTCCATAACTAATATTGCAACACCACCTCCTCTTTTACCCCTCTCCTGTCCTGCCTATAGGTTTTGTACCATAGCATATTGATTTGTCAGCCCTGACCTCCCTCAAACATATCTCTGCAATTTCAAGAAAGTCACATTTCCACATGTCACCTTGTTCCCTTAACACACCTGTCTGTCCGATAATATTCCCAGCATTAAGTTAAAGCACATCAAGCCTGGAGTATAGCACCTGGAATCCTCTGTACCTCGGAGTTCTTCAATCAATCAGTGTTCGGTAAGAAGCTGCCCAATTCATGAACCAAAATGTAACTCTGGGACTGAATTAGAATTTGTTGAAATACAACTTAGTTTTCAATAAATGCATGAATCAAATGCAATTTTCCAAAACTGAGCAATCTGCTCCACATACAATGAGTTTCTGCTGATTAGTTCCCTGCGTGCTGTGCAGGTGAGATAGCCGTCAGTATTAGGGAAAATTAAGACTGCAGATCAGAGTCGAAACGTGTGGCACTGAAAACGAACAGCCCGTCAGGCAACATCTGAGGAGCAGGAGAGTCAAAGATTTGGGCTTCACCCCTTCGTCAGGAGCGCATTCGTGCCTTCCCATATTTTTCATTCCATGGGGCAGATGTCAGATCTTGTGGTGGGAAAGCATTTTGGTGATAGTGACCACAACTGCCTAACATTCTACATAGCTATGGAGAAGGAGAGGATTAGACAAAATGGGAGAATATTTAATTGAGGAAGAGGAAACTATGATGCGATTAGACATGAGTTACGAAGCATGGATTGGGAGCAATTGTTCCATGGTAAAGGCAATATAGACATGTGGAGACTGTTTAAGGAACAGTTGTTGCAAGTGATGAATAAATATGTCCCTCTGCGACAGGTAAGAAGTGGTAAGATAAGGGAACCTTGGATGACAAGAGCGGTGGAACATCTCGTCAAAAGGAAAAAAGGTAGCTTACACAAGGTGGAGGAAGCTAGGGTCAAGCTCAGCTCTAGAGTATTACAGGTAGTTGAGGAAGGAGCTCAAAAATGGTCTGAGGAGAACCAGGAGGGGGCATAGGAAAGGCTTGGCAGAACGGATTAGGGAGAACACAAAGGCATTTTACACTTATGTGAGGAATAAGAAAATGAAATAAGAAAGAGTAGGGCCGATCAGGGATAGCATAGGGAATTTGTGTGTGAAGTCTGAGGAGGTAGGGGAAGCCGTAAATGAGTTTTTTGCTTCTGTCTTTATGAACGAAACAAACTTTGTAGTGAATGAAACCTTTGAAGAGCAGGTGTGCATGCTGGCATGGATAGAGATAGAGGAAGCTAATGTGCTGAAAAATTTGTCAAACATTAAGATTGACAAGTTTCCAGGCCCGGGCCAGATTTGTCCTCGGCTGCTTTGGGAAACGAGAAATGCAAATGCTTCGCCACTTGCGAAGATCTTTGCATTCTCGCTCTCCACTGAAGTCGTACCTGAGGACTGGAGGGAGGCAAATGTAATTCCTCTCTTCAAGAAAGGAAATAGGGAAATCCCTGGCAATTACAGACCAGTGGGTCTCACGTCTGTCATCTGCAAGGTGTAAGAAAGGATTCTGAGGGATAGGATTTATGATCATCTAGAAGAGCATGGCTTGATTAAATGCAGTCAACACGGCTTTGTGAGGGGCAGGTCATACCTCACAAACCTTACCGAGTTCTTTGAGGGGCTGACTAGAAAAGTTGATGAGAGTCGAGATGCGGATGTGGTGTAAATGGATTTCAGCAAGGAATTTGATAAGATTCCCCATGGTAGACTCATTCAGAAGGTCAGGAGGAATGGTATACAGGGGAACTTAGCTATCTGGATACAGAATTGGCTTGCCAACAGAAGACAGAGAATGGTAGTAGAAGGAAAATATTCTGCCTGGAAGTCTGTGGTGAGTGGCGTTGCACAGGGCTCTGTCCTTGGGCCTCTACTGTTTGTAAATTTTATTGATGACTTTGATGAGGAGATTGAAGGATGGGTCAGCATGTTTGCAGACGACACAAAGATTGGAAGTGTCGTAAACAGTTTAGAGGGCTGTTGTAGGCTGCAGAGGGACATTGACAGGATGCAGAGATGGGCTGAGAGGTGGCAGATGGAGTTCAATCTGGATAAATGTGAGGTGATGCATTTTGGAAGGTCGAATTTGAAAGCTGAGTACAGGATTAAGGATAGGATTCTTGGCAGTGTGGAGGAACAGAGGGATCTTGGTGTTCAGGTACATAGACCCCTTAAAATAGCCACCCAAGTGGACAGGGTTGATAAGAAAGCATATGGTGTTTTGGCTTTCATTAACACGGGGATTGAGTTTAAGAGTCGTGAGATCTTGTCGCAGATCTATAAAACTTTGGTTAGACAGCACTTGGAATACTGCGTCCACTTCAGGTCGTCCTATTATATGAAAGATGTGGATGTTTTGGAGAGGGTTCAGAGGAGGTTTACCAGGATGCTGCCTGGACTGGAGGGCTTATCTTACGAAGAGAGGTTGACTGAGCTCGGCTCGGACTTTTTTCATTGGAGAAAAGGAGGAGGAGAGGGGACCTAATTGAGGTACACAAGATAAGGAGAGGCATATAACGAACCGATAGCCAGAGACTATTTCCAAGAGCAGAAATGACGAACACGAAGGGTCATAGTGTTAAGCTGGTTGGAGGAAAGTATAGAGGGGATATCAGAGGCGGGTTCCTTACACAGAGAGTTGTGAGAGCATGGAATCCGTTGCCAGCAGCAGTTGTGGAAGCAAGGTAATTGGGGACATTCAAGAGACTACTGGACATGCATATGGTCACAGACATTTGAGGGTGCACACATGAGGATCAGTGGTCGGCACAACATCGCGGGCTGAAGGGCCTGGTCTGTGCTGTACTGTGCTATGTTCTATGGTTCGTAGGATACTGCGAAACATACATGTTCAGTGAAGCAGCACGATATATAGCCCTGAAATGGAAAGCAGTCAATCAGTTGATTCGACAGGGGGTAGGCAATTCCAGGTGAAGTACAGACTAATTGAAGTACAAACATGAGGAGAGATAAATCCCCTGTGCCAGAGGGGAAACATCTGAGGTTGCTACAGGAAGAGAAGAAAGAGACTCTGCCCCTTTGGCGATGATCTTTGCATCTTCACTCTCCATTGGAGTAGTGCCAAATGATTGAGGGTGACAAATGTTACTCCCTTGTCCAGGCAAGGGAATAAGGATAATTGTGAGAATTACACTCCAGTCAGTCTTGCATCAGCATTGTGCAAAATAGTGGAGAAGATTCTGAGAGACAGACTTTATGATTACTTCAAAAATCATAGTTTGTATAGAAATAGTCAGCATGGCTTTGTGAAGGGCAAGTCATGCCTCACAAACCTTATGGGATTCTTTGAGAATGGGATCAAACACATTGAAGAAGGTAGAGCAGTGGATGCGGTGTGCATGGATTTTAACAAGGCATTTGATCACATTCCCATGGTCCGTACATTCAGAAAGTAAGGAGGCATAGGATACAGGGAAACCTATCTATCTGGATACAGAATTGGCTGGCCCATAGAGACACAAAATGGTGGTAAATGGGAAGTGTGGGAAGAGGGCGGCACGGTGGCACAGTGGTTAGCACTGCTGCCTCATAATGCCAGAGGTTAAATTTCCGCCTCAGGCGACTGACTGTGTGGAGTTTGCACGTTCTCCCCGTGTCTGCGTAGGTTTTCTCTTGGTGTTCCGGTTTCCTCCAACAGTCCAAAGATGTGCAGATTAGATGAATTGGCCATGATAAATTACCTGTTGTGTTAGATGGAGGGGAATGGGTCTGGGTGGGTTGCGGGTTGGTGCGGGCTTGTTGGGCTGAAGGGCCTGTTTCCTCACTGTAATCAATTTAATCTATTCACTCTGGAGCTCGGTGAAAAGTGGTGTTCTGTCGGGTTCGGTTCTGGGAACTCTGTGTTTTGTATAAATGACTTGGATGAGGGAGTGCAAAAGGGGGTTATTACATTTGTCGATGGAAAGAAAATGTTGGTGGTATTGTGGATAGTGTGGGGGCTGTAGTAGTTTGCACTGGGATTTTGACAGGATGAATAACTGGGCTGATAAGTGAAAGGTGGATTTCAACCCGGATAAGTGTGAAGCAATTTATTCTGGATGATTGACTTTGAATGGAGAACACAGGATACAAGGTAGGTAGTGCTCGTCAGGTCCCCAACAATTCACTCTCCTCTCCAGGCACCTTCCCCTGCCACCACAGGAATTGCAAGATCTGTGCCCAGACCTCCCCCAGCCCCCTGACCCCCCCGCCCAAAAGCCTCAATGATTCTTCCCCATCCATCAAGGTTTCAACTGCAGTTCCACTCATGTCAGCTACTGTATCCGTTGCTCCCAATGTGGTAATCTATACATTGGTGAGATAGGACATCTACTCGCAGAGCACTGCAGAAAACATCTCAGGGACTCCCGCACCAACCAGCCCCATTGCCCTGTGTCCGATTGCTTCAACTGCCCTCCCACTCTGCTGATGACATGCAGGTCCAGGGCTTCATCCATCGCCACTCGCTTACCACCACATCTTCAACCTCGGGACCCTCCAATCCCATGGTATCAATATGGATTTCACCAGTTTTCTCATTTCCCCTCCTCCGACCATTTCACAGTTCCAAACTTCCAGCTTAGCACCGCCCTCACGACCTGTCCCATCTTTTTATTCAAAGTGGGAAAGAGTACTTTTTTTATATTCCCTACAGAGTGGCAGCAGGCCCTTTAGCCCAACAAGTCCATTCCAAACCTCAGAAGAGTAACCCATTTCCGTCTGACTTATGCAACTATCACTATGGGCAATTTTGAATGACCAATTCACCTGGCTTACACATCATTGGAACACGGGAGAAAACCAGAACACGTGGAGGAAACCCATGCCGACACATGGGAGAACATGCAAACTCCACAAGGAGAGTCGCCTGCAGCTGGAATCGTAACTGGCCCCTGACTCTGTGAGGCAGTAGTGTTAACTACTGAGCCACCGAGCCCACCAGTCCATCTTCCTTCCCACCTATCCACTCCACCCTCCCCTGCAATCTATCACCATTACCCACACCTCCATCCAACTATCGCACTCTCAGTTAGGTTTACCGAGCCCCAGCCCCACCCCATTATCTATCTATACTCATGGCTCCATGTCTTATTGCTGATGAAGGATTTTTGCCTGGAAGTTTGCTTTTCCTGCTCCTTGGATGCTGCCTGAGCTGCTGTGCTTTTCCAGCTCTATTCTCATGTCTCTGACCTGCAGCATTTGCTGTCTTCTCTTTCACCTTGTTAACATCTCCACTCAGTGCCTGTCCAGGTTGCAGATGTATGGAGTCTGGGAGGTTGGTCAGATGTCACCCCGCTAAGTAATTTGGGTGGTGTCCGTCTGACACTCCATGTCCACACATCTGCTCTCTGGGCCAGGGTCTGACTGAAAATGAATTTGTCAAGCATGGTTGCTAGCCAGTTATTGATGTCTATAGAGCCCAATGATAGCCTGTTGGCTAGTTTCTACATGCCCCAACATGGATTCCAAATGATTTGCTTTGAAATATTGCTTGAATGAATGCCCAGAACCACGTGGTAATGTTCTGGATACATTTAGGTGCAGGCCAGTATCTCACTAAGTGACACAGGGAGCCATGATTTCAGTAACACTGCCTGAATTCAGATCCTTCTTAATCTACTTTCAACGAAGGCTATGATTGCAAGGTGATGAGTTCAGTGATCTGAAAAATAATCAGATATTTGCCATGTTTCATGAATGGCACAAAAGTGAGATGTGACGTATGATCTTTCAACCAAACAATAATTGCATCCTCCCTTAAAGCAATTTGCTTGATGTTATGGAACTCACACCTGTCAACATTTTATGATTCAAAAATAAAGAATGTACATTTTGTTTGGTTATTAGGTTGTTTGCCGTGCGCGTCTGCATGTGTGCTGGTGTTTGTACATGTATTTGGTCTACCTTTACTTGAGATTTCCTTTCTCTGATATCAGCCTCAACCTTCCACTTGTTATAAGCACTCCATTTCATAAGTTCTATTTTCCCTTCGTTTTCTCCTTCTTTCTCTCTTCCTATCTCGAGCTCAACATTTCCAGCTGTCTTTTCCTAAAACTTCCTCCCTCTGGAAAACTACATTCCTTGATCCACAATTCTAACTGCTTTACACATTCTGGGCCGTAATAATTTAGCATGTATTGTATTTTTGGTTGACCATTCCAAGTCCTGTGTGGACTGTCCCTTTGTTTGCTCTTGCTGGACCCATTTTTAGTGTAACTGGATACGTGTTCAGTTCTCTCTCTCCCCCTCTCGCTCTCCCTCAATGCCTTGTTTTTTTGTAAACCAAGAAACCACGTGCCCGGTGCATCTTAGGCTAGTCCAACTCGGCCAGTCGTGGTTCCAAGTCTAAAACCACCCTTAAACCTGCCGTCTCCTGAACACTATAGAGACAGTAATCCACTTCCCTTTGGGTTTTACTCTAATACCACACGATAGTTCACGGAATCCTTTTTCTGCTGTATTTATTCTCTTATAATGAGTCTTTATGTCTGATTACTTAAGCCACGACTCTTTCCCCGAGCCTATTCGATTCGAACCCCCGGCCCTGGGGTGATCCACAGATTCCGAGTCTTCCCATGCAAAGTGAACGACCTTCAAGGCGCTGGCGCCTACACCTCCTGGGAATATTCAGAATCTCACCCAGTCGTGGGATCCCGGATGATCCCCCAAGTTTACTGTCGTGGAAATTAAATCGACTTGATTCAATTATTCACAAGAGCAAAGAAATGGTCTTTATTAAAAAAAACTCCTGCAGGATCTTGTCTCATTGCACTAAGTCAGATGTCTCAATGCAAGGTGTACTGAAACATCATACAGACGCCTGCCTTATAGTGTCCGTTATCCCACTCTCAAGGGCAAAGTCTGGGGTGACTAAAGTTGTTATCCTCTCATACCCTGGTCCTAGACATAACAGTTCTTCAGCTTTCACAGAGTTCGACGATCGCAAGTCGAGTTGAATGTTTACAGAATTCAAACAGAGATAAGCAAACTGCATACCTTCATCAAATCATCGGTTACAAACGTCAGTACAGCATTGATTTAAAGAAAAACATTCTCTTTCAAACTTCGCAGTAAATGGATAATTTTCCATTATACTTTTGAACTGTCTCTGAACACGCTCCAGGGGTGGTATATCCTTCTTGAGATATGGGATGCAAAACATCAAACAATAATCAAAATGTGGTGTGATTAGAACCTTATAGAATCTCAGAAGTACATCCATGCTTTTCCATTCAAGTCCTCTTAAAATAAACGTCATCATGGTATTTGCACTTTTTGACAAGTCGGACCAGCTGAAATAATGAACTTATGATGATAATAAAAAATTATGATGGCATTTGAAAAATGAACAATGATTAAGACATGCTGGGAAATGTATCCTAGCCTTGACTAAAGTCTCTGTGCTAATCCACGTACTGTAGAATCCAGACAGGCTGCAGCTCCCCACAGATGGTTTGCAAACAAACTTGAGAGTTACAGACCTTGCAATACAAACCTGGATTTGAACTATAATGGGATAATGGAATATCGCCCTTGGGCAATCAATGTACCACCCCCTGGTGGGTCTGCTTGCTCAGGGGTAATCCAACCATCTCAAAAGGGGGTGAAGAACTGGAAGAATGAGAATCACTGCAAAAACCCACTTAGTGCAGTAAATCGAAAATAACCACCAAAAGAGAAGATACCTCCAAGTCCATCGTCAGAAGAAGAAATCAGCACGTGCATCCCGGCAACGTTCTATAGGGGTGGTTTACGATCCACCCCAATAGAAGTTAATTTAAAGCATAAGATGGCTTGTAGTGTGTTTCGTTACTTTATAGTAAAATTTATGGTTCTAATATTAATTATGTTCAATAAACAAATATTGTTTTTTAGAAGTCTTATGGTAAATAAAAGATTTTAAATCATACTGTCCCGTGGTACAAACCTTTCCTAAATATTGGTTCACCTGCAAGTTTACCTCGAGAAAATCTTGATCTACAACTCCAAAGTCTCTTTGCACTTCAGACTGAAGAATTTTCCCGCATTTAGAAAATAGTCCATGCCTGTATTCTTCTTACCAAAGTGCATGACCACACACTAGCCCCCATTGTACTCCATCTACCACTTCTTTGCCCACTCTCCTAACGTGTGTAAACCCTTCTGCAGCCTCTCTCCTTTCGCAATGCTACCTGTCTCTCCACCTATCTTTATATCATCTGAAAAGTTAACCAGAATGTCCTTAGAACATTTATCTAGATCATTAATTTACGAAGTAAAGAGCCGTAGTCCAAACACTGAGCCTTGTGTAACATCACATGTCACTAGCTAACATGCTGACAAGAACATTTTTTCCTCACTCACTGTTTTCTGCATTTTTAACCCTTGTTGTTTCTCAATTCCACCCAGACAGACCCTTCACCATCTGTCCATATTTCAGAAGTGATGGGAACTGAGAGAACTGCAAAACACTTTGGCATTGTCGCTAATTTATAGTTTACACATGGACTAAAAATATGACATTGCCCATTCCACTGAATTGTGGCGACATACTATTTCTTTGACGAAATATTCTGTTTGCATTATGGAAGAATATAAACATGTGAACCTTCTTGAGAAGACATAGATAATTTCAAATGTTTGTATTCTTCCATAATACAGACAGAATATTTGGTCAAAGACACAAACTGTCGCCAAACTCCAGTGAAATGACAATATAATATTTTTACATTTTATGTTTTTATTTGGTTTGACTACTCACTTGTGCTGTTATTCTTTCAAAGTGCAGCATCTCACATATTGCAGTGTTAAGTTTTTTGGTCATTGATCTGGCCATCTAAACAATCCGGTTGTACACCCCTGAAACCTAACACTTTCATCCTCACTTTGAACCATTAAAATAATCATTGTGTCATCCACAACATTGTTTACCATGCTCTAACCCCCACCCCCATCTACCATATTGTTATCATCAACGTGTATGTATATCAGAAACAAAACTTGATTTTCTACCTGTTGTACAGTCGTTGTTGCAGAGGAAGAATTGATAATTCTAGTCTACAGTTTTCCCTCTTTTGCTGAATTTGCAGCATGATGCAGGAGAGGGCTTTTATTAGAGAGCTACAAACACTATTTTGGACATGGAACTGAATTCTGCTTTTATACACCGGTCCTCTGGATGTATTATTCATATTATACATGTGAATAATGATTATACATCATTATTCTTGGACTCGCTTTTGGCACTGTGCATTGCAACATTTCCATTTTATGTGGGCGTGCAGCTCATTCTTTATAACATTCGCTGCAATCCCGTCAGAGCACAGGGAACCTTTTTTTTAAATCTGGAGGATGGATGCAGGCTCATTCCTGAAGTTTGTTTGAAAGAACGAAGGTGATGAGGATAAAGGTTCAATTAAATTCTGCATTATAAGCATGCAGGAGAAGAACAAATCACATTCTTATTTCTGCATTGAATTGGAAGCAAATTCATAGAAAAAAACACCCACCGTTCTGGATATTGTTTAGTGACATAAAGTGACTTAATGTCGAGAAAATGAATTGGAGAGAAAAGAAAAGAAAATGTCTGCCCTTGATGGAGATACTGAAATGTAGAGTGGATGTACAATATAAACAAGAATCCTGTCAATAAAAGAAGTATGAGAAACATTTTCCTTATATTCAAAGGAAACCAGATCCCAATTTTCCTTAGAAGTGATGTTTGATTATCCATCAATCTCAGTTTTCCAACTGCCTGGTATTGCCTGCCACAGATGGCCCTTCCGACAGACTAACTCCTCCCCTTCCTACTCTTTCCTTATCCACCAATTCCCCTTGCATTGCTCCTTCTGCTGTGACATACCCTTTCACGGAAGATCTCCCTTCACACTTCTCGCCCTGTGTATCACACCAGTTCCCTCTCACTCCCACTTTCCTGACTCTCCCTTTCGCTTTTTGCTCTCACACTAAATGCTGGAAATTACTGACTTCTGTGCTATTACATGTCATCAGTGAATGAT
This sequence comes from Hemiscyllium ocellatum, assembly GCF_020745735.1. NCBI lineage: Eukaryota > Metazoa > Chordata > Chondrichthyes > Orectolobiformes > Hemiscylliidae > Hemiscyllium > Hemiscyllium ocellatum. The sequence continues at coordinate 10,903,027 of NC_083405.1, read as the reverse complement.
GCGTTTGAAATGATCACTGTTCAACAGCAACAGAAAACAGCATGTTTGTCACTGTCTGATGCTCCGTGAATGGGATGGCTTTGTTAACTATTGGTACAGAGTGGAGTTTCTTCCTGTCCCTCTATCACAACACTTAACCAAACAGCCTCATTACCAACGGGACAAACATCTTTGGGCAGAATTGGAAGTCCATGTATCAATTTTCTTTTGTATATTGTGAAGATATTGTTCAAACAAGGAGTATTCCTGTCTTTTGCTCCTTGTTCTTTTAATTGATCTGTCAATATAATTGGAGGTAAGATCAGAGAGACTTCCCTTTCAGTCGAAGCACGACTTGACTGAGCATGGAATCCAGGACCCTGAGCAAAACTGTGATTAATGGGAATTAGAGAACCTTCTGCACTGATACTAGGAACAATGGGAAAATGATCTCTACAAGTTATCTTCCAAGTTACATGCCATCCTGACGAGGAACTAACGGGTTGTTAAGACACTTTGGAATGTGCCTACAAGCAGCTCTGTGTGCATGTGCATCACTTGGAGACAAGAGATTCAAGTAGGCTGCACTATTTCACCTTTTCCAGAATGTTTGACACGTAAAATCTGCCCATGCTAGTTCCTTCCAAAACCCGTGGATGACTATGCCCTGTATCAATGTATCTTAAGTTTCCACAGTTTCATCTAAAGTTTCAGAAATGTAAGACCTTCCTGAACGAGTATGACCCTCGTGTCACCAGGAGCATGATATGACATTGAGATGATGATTGGGATCCTTAATTCAATTGGGTACCTATATAGGATTGATCATGTGATTCATGGCCACTGAATTGAACATTTTCATGGTGATTTATGACACGGAAAATGTTATTAATACATAGGGCTCTGTCAAATAAAAAACTTCTAATTTTTCATTCAACGACCATAACCAAATTCATGAGATTTAACTGTAATGGAAGCTTCACTGTTCCCTTTAATAACAGAAAAATATCTACAGTCCAAACGAAAAGGGAAGTTGGAAATGGTGGAAAACTTTAACAAGTCCAACAGCATCTGAGCAGAAAGACAATTAATTTTCTGAGACCAATATGACTTTTTCAGAACAAACTCATACTCGTCTCAATACGTTATATGTCTTTCACCCTCAAGATACTGACTCATCAGCTGTGTGTCACCAACATTTTCCACTTGTATTTGAGATTTCCAAGTTCCCTCGTAAATGCTAGCAGAGTGACATACTTGGGTGAGTGGCACGGTGACTCAGTGGTTAGCACGGCTGTCTCGAAACACCTGGGAAACGACGATCACTTCCCCCCTTGGACCACCGTCTGTATTGAGCTTTAATATTTTTCCCATGTCTGCAGATGTTTCGTCCAGGTGTTCCTGATTCCTCCCAATTGACCATGAAAAATTGTTTATCTGAATCTACTTGCTTTAGCTATGGGAGATAGAGGAATCGTGTAGGAGGTGGATCTATGTCCAATATTCTTCAGAGGATCAGTGTCAACTCGAAAGTTTTATTTTAACACATTAGAATTGTACATCATTATTATAACAAAGACGGTGGTTACTGGGGCAAAAATCTCTGTATCAACACATAATGAGCTACATTTCTACTGATGTTGTTCCGTATTCTTTCCATTGCCCTGCGCATTGTGTTATCCATGTCGTGGTTTTTAATTCTGTGCATTGAAGAGCCAGGAGGGGACATGAGAAGTCGTAGGAAAACCCGAAGGCTTTCGATAACTATATCAGGAATAAAACAATGAATAAGTAAGATCTGGGCCTATCAAGCGTAGTAGTGGTAATTTGTGCTTGGAGTCAGAGGAGATAGGGAAAGCGCTAAGTGAATTTTCTCATCAGCATTCACACTAGAAAATAGCTAATGTTATGGAGTAGAATCCTGAGATACAGGCTGGTAGATTAGATAGGACAAAGGTTCACAAGGAAGAGGTTTCAGCAATTCTGGGAAGTGTAAAAATAGATAACTCCCCTGTGCCAGATGGGATTTATCCGAGGATTCTCTGGGAAGCCAGGGAGGAGATTGCAGAGCCTTTAGCTTTGATCTTTACATTGTCAGTGTCTACAGGAATAGTGCATTAAGCTGGGGGATAGCAAATGTTGTTACCTTATTCAAGAAGGGGATTAGAGTCTAATTATAGACCAGTGAGCGTTACTTTGGTTGCGAGTAAAATGTTGAAATTGTTAAAGATACAAGGTTTAAATTAATCTAGAAAGGAATAATTGGATTAGGTATAGTCAACACGGTTTGGTGAAGGGTAAGTCGTGCCTCACAAATCATATTGATTTGTTTGAGAAGGTGACCAAGCAGTTGGATGCTGGTAAAACGGTTGATGTAGTGTATATGACATTCAGTAAAGCATTTGGTAAGGTTCCCCACGATAGACTATTGCAAAAAAAAACGGAGGCATGGGATTGAGGGTAATTTAGCGGTATGGATCAGGAATTGGTTAACTGAAAGAAGACAGAGGGTGGTAGCTGATGGGTAATGTTCATCCTGGAGTTCAGTTACTCGTGGTGTACCGCAAGGATCTTGTTTTGGCCCACTGCTGTGTGTCAATTTTATCAACGATCTGGATGATGGCGTAAAAGGATGGGGTTGTAAATTTGCAGATGACACTAAGGTCGCTAGAGTTGTGGATAGTGCCAAAAGATGTTGTGTGTTACAGCAGGACACAGATAATTTGGAGGCTGGGCTGTGAGGTGGCAAACGGACTGCACTGCGGAACAATGTCAGGTGATCCACTTTGGATGGAGCAACAGGAATGCAGAGTATTGGGCTCTTGGTAAGACTCATGGTAGTGTAAATGGGTAGAGATTCCTCAGTGTCCATGTACATAGATCCCTGAAAGTTGCAACCCAGTTTGATAGTGTTGATCAGAGGGCATATGGTGTGTTTGTTTTTATTACTAGAGGGATTTTGTTTCGGAACCCTGAGGTCATGCTGCAACTGTACAAAACCCTGGTGCAGCCGCACTTGGACTATTGAGTACAGTTCAGGTTATCACATTCGTGGAAGAATGTGGAATCATTGGAAAGGTTTCAGAGGAGTTTTACTAGGTTGTTGCCTGGTATGGAGATAAGATCTTATGAGGAAAGGCTGAGGGACTTGAGGCTGCCTTCGTTTGAGAGAATGCTGAAAGGTGACTTAATGCCTAACCTACACATCTGTGAACACAATGAGAAGATTAGCTTGGCCAATTCACCTAATCTGCATATCTTTGAACTGTGGGATGAAACACATGCAGACGTAAGGAGAATATGCAAACTCCACACAGAGATTCGCCTTAAGTTGGAGTCGAACCAGGCCCTAAGCTGTGAAAATGTAATACTAATCCTTGACCCACAGAGCCACATCAGCAATCAGCATTCTGTTGTCCAAATGTAATAAGTTTCGTTGATTTGCTTTGCATTTCATTCTGTCTGCCAGAAAGCGTGATGGCGACTGAGGAAATATCGTTGTATTCCCCTCAAATCTCCACAAACACTGCTGACATTGCTTTCTGTGTCCTAACTAATGTTATTTTCATTCTGTCCCTGGCTCATTAATGTAGGGATTTTAATGAACAAGGTATTTGTACATTCCATATTTTTGTCCCCTCTGTGTCTCTTCCCTGAGTGTGGTCATCTTCTTTAATTCATTAAACCGACATGGGTGTAACTGGCTGGGCCAGTATATATTTCCCTTTCCAGGTTGCCCAGGAAAAGGTGTTGGTGAGCTGCCTTCTTGAACCATAGCACTCCACATGCTGTAGGCTGCCAGTGCTTAGCGCTGTCTGGTTTCATTTCTTGGAGATCTTGTAGTGATATAACTGAATGGCTGACTTGGCCATTTCAGAAGGGCAGTTGAGAGTCCATCACATTGCTGTGGGTCTGGTGTCACATGTGGGCCTCACCACGTGAAGATAACAGATTTCCTTCCACGGAGGACACAAGTGGTCTAGGTGTTTGTTTTTATTTAACAATTGACAATCTTTCATTAGATTGTTAACCCAAATACTCCATTGAATTCAAATTCCACGATCTGATGAGGCGGGATTCAAGTCCAGGTTTGAGTCATCAGCTGGGCCCCTGGATTAATTGTCTGGAGATTATAGCACTAGACCATTGAATTCCCAGCATCTACACTGGTAATGGTTGTGTTGCTGTTATTGTGACTGAGGTACAGAAAGTTTTTCAGTTACATTGTCAACTACTTCTATGGAGAACAGAACCGGTAATATTTCAGCTCACCGGGACTGTGCAGAACTGCAATGTTTTTTTTTTCAGCCAGGAATAGAAACTGAGGAGAGAAAACCATTTCTTAACGTTGAGTGGGTGTGACATGTATACAGAGATTTGACTTGGACCCGTCACTAGAAAGTGAGAGGAGGTTCTCTGGTTTGTTTTCTTGGGTTTGTGTTATCAGCTACTACCATGACTGAGGGAAATCTGAGGGTCTGGTGGCCCCACTCTGGACAAGGTTTGCGCACTGCATTTTGGAGAGAGTCTGGGTCTGCAGAGACTGCACAGGAAGGAGCCGGACACTACACTATCCTTTCTGAGATTTCCACAAATATTTCCCAATGTTGAATGGTTTCCATGTGCAAAGTGTGAAGCCAGTTAATTACAACAATGAGGAGGTCACAGAAACCTCCTCCAGCATAACCTGTAGTTTCACACCAGGGACAGGACTCTACTCAAAATGCCCACCAACTGTTTTGATTCTGGAACTTTCCAGGCAGGAGTGGGTGAAGCATCCATTTTGCCAGAGTGCGATCCTCTCTTGTACTCACAAGGTGACAGAGGCCATCTCCGTCCGGTGAGGTGAATATGTTGGTTCTGTCTCCACAGAGGAAGGAAGAGAAAATCTTCCCAAAGTGTTAGGGAACATGGTGACTGGCGAAAATGTGGAACGGCAAGAAGTTAGAATTATTAAAGAGGAAGTGCTGGGGAAAAAAAACAAAGCTCATTGTATTGAATATTGGTACGTTGCTGGATTAAATGAGTTATGAATTGAGAGGGTTACAGAGTTAGGGTTGGAGAGTTGTGCTTGCCAGGAACTTCTTTCGGGAGCAGGTACAGAATGGCCTGATTCTGTACAGTCAATTCCTTAACTCTTTGAGGGAGGGCAAAGTTTGTCAAAGTTTTTCGTGTTAAAGAAAGGATGCTGCAGACTTGGAAGTAGCTACTGAGACCAAAAATATTGAAAACAGGAGAGAGAGGGAAATCCGAATACCAACTGAGGAATAAATCGATCTCAGATGTGAGGGAAAATATTTGAATTTTTTTCGGAATTCGTAATAACTAGATCTTTGGAGAATAATGATATGATTTGCGGAGTCAGCCTAGATTTTAGAAAGGGAAATCGGTTTTGATAAATCATTTGGAGTTTGTGGAGGATGTTGATTGTGACATCCACAAATGAGAACCAATGGGAACAGTGTATTTGAATTTTCAGGATGCTTTTGACAGGTAAGTGAAGAACGTCAGAGTCCTTGCGTAAGGAGTGAATATACTACATGGATGGAGAATTGGATAATGGGGAGAATACAGAGAGTAAGATTCTGCTCTGGCCTAAAAGTCATCGGGTAGCCCATGTATCAGTGCTTGGAGCAGATCTGCTCACAAGGCAAATGAATGAATTGAATGTGAGCAACTAATACAGTCCTTTTCATTTTGAATTTATTAGAAGGTGAGAGATTGGGAACTGCAGTTATCACTTATACAATTCACATTAGCCAGCAAGTAATCAGGACAGGAAATGGCATGTTGTCCTTCATTACAAAATGATTCAAGTGTTGAAGTAAATTCATGTTCCAGCAGTTGTAGCGTGTTGATTGGATAGTAGTTAGGCCACTTACTCAGATTCTCTCTCCCTTATAAGGAATTATTTCATTGCGACTGAGACAGTGCAAAATTGTTCTCACCAGACTTATTCCTGGGATGATGGTACCGTGCGGGAAGTGTGAGGAAAATGAGTGTTTAATCCGTGGCGCTGAGAGTGAATAACAGCGTTTTACATTTAAACTTGAAAATTAGGTACGACAATCATATTGTCAAGAAAAAGACAGTGGTCAGGTAAAACATTACATTTGTCCATGATATTTGATTCCCAATATTTCACATACCTGCACGGAGCCGCAATGTTGGTTGAGAGGCAGCTCCAGGCTCTGAATGAACTCTCCCTGTCTCAATATGCAGTTGGTTTATGAACCTGCATTGTTCACAAATCTGTCAGCAGCCACAATACCTTATTCCTGAAAGAAAGAGTTAGGCATTCCCACCAGTTTCTAATCTTCATCGAAACACCAGTATGCCTTCTCGGAGACAGAAGCTATTTCATTGAGACTTGGCACGAACCATCCACTTTCCCTTCTCACATTCTGTAAAGCAAGTTGAAGTAACACGTGTTCCATGTGCAATTGATCCAAGAGGAACAACATAGAGCAGTTTATCTGTGTAGTCGCTGCTTCACTGTTTGTCATGTTGGGGAATCAATGACATCTTACTATTTCTGTATAATTGACTTGACAGGCTGAGTGCCCTCTTCCTGGTCACACGGAAGAGACTCAAAGACATGACTTGGCAGCTCCTGGTTCCTGTTTAACACCTCGATGTGCAGATTACACTCCTTCCCTCCTTGTGTAATAGGCAGGAGGGTCTGAATTGGCTGTCTATTCTTGTCAAATAGTTTCAGTGGGTTGAATACATTCCGTTGCAACCAGTTTGAGATGCTGAATGAGCTCCTCTTATATAGAAGTGGGAAAGATACATTTCTAGTTGGACTGTTACAAGATTGTTATCTTCAATTTAGCAACACAGTTTAGATTCTATCCAGGTCTTGATGCACATGGACACGGACTGCTTCAGCAGTGGACCGGTGCCGAATTATTCTTAACAATCTTCAGTGAACATCTCCCACTTCTGACTGTATGATGTGGGAAAGATGTTGAAGCAGCTGAAGAAAGCTACCTTGAGGATGCGCCCTGAGATATCCTGTGACAGAGATGATTGATCCTCACCAACCACGAATACCTTCCCTTGTCCTCTGAATACATCTAACCACGACTCATTCCTATTCCATTCAATTTTGTTCGTGTTCCTAGAAATCCTGCCTTGATATCGGGGCCAGTCGCTCTTACCGTGTGTAGATATTTTTATTCATGAGAATAGGTCACGGTGTCTTTATGAGCAGCGATTCTTTCACACAGAGGGTATTGACTGTCGGGACTTCTGTATTACAGAGAGGTAGGAGAGGTAGATCACTAAGAAATTTAGAAGGGGGCACAATGGATATATGAGTTATCAGAATGTTGAGGGCTGCAGCGATTGAGCATAACAGAAGAGTTGAGGATTTTGCAGATTAGCTATGATCATATTGAAGGGAAAGACAGGCCAGAAGGGGTGAATGACGTATTCATGTATCTGACGTTCTCTCATTTTGTTATTGGGAAGTTATTTTCCTGAAAATTCTATTTTTGGATGTTGCAGTCAGGGAGAACAGAGGATTTTGTGGGCCGTCTCTGGGTGAGGTATGGGCGCTGTATTTACAGTGAATCTGAGTCGGCAACATGATCAAGAAATGAAGACAGTTCTGTAAAGACAGAGGAGTGAGATGTTTCACACCGTCACCTACCCTTTCTTTTCCCAAGAATATTTTCCAAGGCCATGTCAAACTGTGTGTGACAGTCTTCATCTGCTGAATGGTTTCTGCTGTTTCTGTGCAGCAGGTTACTGGGTAAATGGCCTCCGACTGTTCCTGTCCAACAGGTTTGAGAGGTTCAATCGAACATGGGAACTAGGGACTTGGGCGAAGGGAGACTTTCGGAGCTTCCTCCACCAGGCAAATGATTGTGGCTTATCAGGTAGTGGTTTCCTTTCTACAGTTCATTGTCATTTGCTATCCAATATCGAAGTAGCATAGCTTTTAATAAACGCAAACACACAAGCATCAAAAACGTCTGGGGAAGACCATTTCCACTCAAACAGCCCTTTTTGAATTTCTCGTCATCTCTGTTCAGACTGGAGAGGTCACTGTTTTATTTTCTACTCCAGCTCCTCCATTGGTCATGACACATTTTAAATGTGACTAGGTTGGTGATATAATCAATGATGTAGTTCTCAGGCTAGGTCAGGTTCTTTGTTCGGGACAAGTCAGATCGATAGCTTAAATTTAGAAAAGTAATTTACCAAAGTAAACTTACTTAACCAAATGGAAAGATACATGACAAGCAGTTTGGACAAATATTTACATTAATATTTATCTTTCACTGTTTACTGAGACGCAGTTTGTATACACAGAAACATACACATACACAGAAACACACAAATGCACACAGACACACACACACACATACATGAAGACAAACAGAAAAAATCTCTGCCGAATATCAGTTTGAAAGAGATTTTCGTAGCAAAAGTTAAATTCAAGACAAAAGGAAATATTAAATTGTATTCTGCAGCTGAGGTCACTCTGTTCACACAAGCTGCTGTCAATCGGATACCTTCCTGAAACATTTGGATTTGGCTGAATTCCCTTTGCTTCTGGCAGTGTGGAAATTCCAATGAATCCTCAACAAGAATCCTTCACAACTGATAACGATGCCTGATGGGTTTTTCCCTCTCATACATTGCTGTGAGAAGGAACAAGGAAACAAAGGAAACAATAAGCCGTGACGTCTCTAGCAGGTTGTATCTTCTCCAACTTCTAAATAAAATATACAATAATGTTATCTGATAACCTAATTGGACCAAATGAAGCCTCCTTGAATATGCTTGGAATTGTATGACTCCGTCCCTGTTCCCTGATCCATGTAGGAGCAATTTATAAGCTATAATTTGAAGATGCGTTTGTATGTGTCCACATAATCTTTCCAATAAATTCATGTCTTTGGGCTATCTGTGTTAAAATGAATACATTGTTCTCTTAAATTTGAATCTTTAATTCTAGTTTCCCACACCAGTGGAAATGTTCATCAGCCAAGCACCTGATGCACTCTCCTCAAGATCTTATATGGTTCAGTATGAAACTCTCTCATTCTCAAACCTTAAGTGCCCTGGCCTTGTAGAGGTTTACAAAATTATGAGGGGGCATGGAAATGGTGACTACCCAAGACCATTTTCTGAGGGAGTCCAAAACTAGAGCACATAGTTTGAAGGTGAGGGAGAAAGTTTTAAAAGAAATAAAAGTAGTAATCTTTTCTCTTGAGTGTACGGAATGAACTGCCAAAGGAAGTGTTGGTGGCTGGGCAAATTACAACATTTAAAAGCCATTTGAATGGGTACTTGAATAGGAAGGGTCATGGGCCAAGTGCTGGCAAATGGGACGTGATTAATTGAGGACACCAGGTCATCATGGACAAGTTGAACCGAAAGGTCTGTTTCTGTACTGTATGACAGAATAACGCCTTCTTTCCAGGAACACGGACATCTTTGCAAAGCTTCAGAATCAAGTTACTATATTTATTTTTCAGTTTAGGGAATCATTACTACACGCAATACATCAGATGTGGCCACTGAAAGCCCCTGTACAGATGCAGTAAAATGTCCTGATAGCTTTTGCATGGAATAGAATAATTTCATATACTTTCCTTACCACTTACCACATCTGCATAATAACTTTGTGTGATGCATGTACCAGGATGCACAAATCCCTTTGTACCACTGAATTTTTTGATCTCTCTCCTTTTAACTAGTTTACTATTGTTTTACCCTTTTGTCACAACATAAACTTCATTCACGCAGGTTATACTGTTTCTGCTAAAGGTTTACACACTAACCTCCCCTGTCTCTACCCCATTACAAGCTCTCTACCTCCACTTGACATCTTATTGAATTAATATCTTGGTGGCTGAGCTAATTGAGGTCCAATCCAATCGGTCCCCACATCCGAATCATTGACAGGTTCGAAATAGTTGTGAATCTTGCACTGATCTTTAAGGAACTCCACCACGTTAAAGCTTTCCAAATTGAAAACAAACATCAATCGCTACTGTCGATTTCCTGAGTTACCCAGGGTTCCCTGTTCCTGTGTAGCAGCTTAGAAAGGTTGAATAGCTTTCTCATGTGCTGTGTAATGCACTCAAATGGCTGAATGACTTTATCATCTTCCTTTGTAAATCCTTAGAGGCCAAAAAATGTCCTCGTGTCTCATTGCCGACGGGCTGATTTGGACATTCCTCTCCCTCTGTAACAGAATCGAGGGTTTGAGGGAGAGAACAAGGCATGGGTTAGGAACAGCAGGTGGCCATTCAGCCTTTCACTCTTGCTGCTCCATTCAGAATGTGCATTATTGATGTGATTGTAATTAAACATCCCTTTCCTGTCTGTTCCCAATAAACATGGATTCTTTTGTCCATTATTGATCTATGGAACTCAATATTGAATGTTTTTATTAACCCCGTCTTCACTGCTGCTTGGGCGTGGGAACACTACAGATCACACAACCCTAAAGAAAAAAGGAACATCCCTGTCTCCCTCAGAAATGGAAATGCCCTTATTCTTAAAATGTGTCCTCCTCAAGCCAATCACCACTCTTTTGACACAGGGACACAACAATTAGAAACAGATATAGACCATTCAAAACTCAAACCTTTCCACATTTCCTTTAACAACTGACAATAACATACTTACCAAGTTTAACCTCAACTGAGGTTAGATGAACTCCAGCTACCATAAGCTCACAAGAGTGTAGGAAATTGGAACATAGAACAGTGCAGCACAGCACAGTCGTTCAGCCTTCGATGTTGTGTCAACCTTTTATCCTAGTCTAAGACTAACCTATACTTCATACCCTTCATTTTATTATCATCTATGTGTCTATCCAAGATTTGTTCGAATGTCCCTCATGTATCTGATTCTATTACCACCGCTGGCTGTGCATTCCATGCACCTACCACTATCTGTAGAAAGAAAATACTGTCTCTGGCATCTCCTCTCAGCCTTCCTCCAATCACTTGAAAATTATGCTCCCTGCGTGATAGCCATTTCCACACCTGTAAAAAGTCTCCAGTTGTCCACTCCATCTATGCCTAATCATCTTGCACACCTATATTATGTAGCTCTCATCTTTCTTCAGTCCAATGAGAAAACCCTAGCTACCTGAGAAATTCTCCATAAGACATGCCCTCCTGCACAGGCAACATCCTGGTAAATCCTGTCTCCACCCACCAATTTCTTTCTGTAATGGTGTGACCAGAACTCAACACAATACTTCATGTGTGGTCTAACCAGGGCTTTATAGAGCTATAGCATAATCTCGCGACTCTTAAACTCAATTTCTCTGGTCACAAAAACCAACTGACCATTTTTCTCTTAATACCCCTAGCACCTTGAATGGCAACTTGTAGGTACCTAAGGACGTGGAGCCTAAGGTCCGTCTGTTCCTCCACACGGCCAAGAATGCTACCTTTAATCTGCATTTGGACTCGATCTTCCTCCCACTCCGTGTCACGAATAATTTTCAAAGACAAATTACTTCCACGTTGTAGAAGGAGCACAGACATTACTCTACATGAGCATTCTCCACTCTTAAGGTCCTCAGTACAATTACGATACTCCCTATACCTGCCTATATGTGTGTGTGCGTGTGTGTGGTGACGATGCTGTCAGTTTGGATGGTGTGGTGAGCTGGCTCCCGCCCAGACTGAAACTCTGATGTGAGAAAGTGAGGTCTGCAGATGCTGGAGATCACAGTGCTGGAAAAGCACAGCAGGTCAGGCAGCTTTCGAGGAGCAGGAAAATTAACGTTTTGGGCTAGAGCACTTCACCAGGAATGCCGTCGATGTAGTAGAGTGTGAAGGCCAACTGAGGAGGCATTGCTTCACTTTGAACACCACAGAGGCTGACATATCCACTATACACATGGATACACACAGAGACATACACACACAGGCGAATACAGACACGCAAAGCCAAACATTATTGATTGTAGATACACACACAAAAAAGAACTGAGGCAGTAACACAGTTACTAATACAGACATATAGAGACACATACCAATACACTGATATGCATGGACACACAGATACACGGTCATCAATACAGACATACTAGACACACGCTGACACATGATGTTGATACAGACATCGAGAGTCTGCCAGTATTTACTTTTCGCGTGATGACATTCCTAATATTTCACTTGCTCTGTGTGGCATGTGTTAATATTTCTGTTGCACTGCAGGAGATCATCTGCACCCTTTCTATAGCTTCCACATTTTTCTATGACAAGGCGACCAGAACTGAACACAATGTTCCACGTGTAGTGTTACCTCACGGCGATGAACCCTTCCGCTAATTACAGCAAACAGCGAGAAAAGCTCAACTCGCAACATAAGCTGTTAAAGTACGAGTGCCAAATCTCAAACTTCACTCTTTAAGTATAAATAATTTCAATTTATTCCTTAACTCTAAAAGTGAACATTGAACAACAGCTATTCACAACTCCAGCCCCTCTTTCTCTGAACTGGTTGGTATTTGCCTCCAACTTTATAACAACATAATGTTCCAATAATAAAGACCCGTATTAAAATTGCAACAACTTATTTTCAAAGCCACACAGCATCGGACATCACCAGTGTCATCTTTCTTTCAGCTGAAGGTCTTCCTGTGATGTCTTCTGAATTTTAGTGCAAGGATGTTTCATACAAAAACGGTATCTTTGTCAGAGAGAGTTTTGCATGGCCGTCTCTCTCTAGATGGCAGTTACTCACAGCCCAACTAGCGAACTGCCAGCATCTTTTATGCCACTCAATATATGATCAACATATAACATTGGTTATATGTTGGAAAATAATAAATTCAAAATGGAATGACTTTTATGTCCTAGGGCATAATTTAAACTAAATGGTTAAATTTGAATTGTTGTCAATCTGCAACCAAAACACAAGGTATCTGTTTCACAGCCAAACGTTGCATGCTTTATGTTTTCCAGAATACTCTGGGACTGCTAGCTGGTCATACGAAGGTGTTTGCAAGCTCTCAGCGCAGAACATCATTCACTCTCTCTTAAAACTTACTATAAACGCCTTCAACTTCATAACAGTGGTTTATTCCGAGCTTTATAGAGCTGTAGCATAATCTCACAACTTTGACACTCAGTTCCGTAGTTTGTGAAAGACAACACAGTATACACTTTCTTAACAACCACATCAAACTGGGTCAAGATTAGGGTGGTGTTGGAAAAGCACAGCAGGTCAGGCAGCATCCGAGGAGCGGGGAAATTGATATTTTGGGCACAAACCCTTCATCAGATGATGAAGAGCTTCTGCTTGAAATGTCGATTTTCCTGCTCTTTGGATGCTGCGTGACTTGCTGTGCTTTCCAGCACCACTCTAATCTTGACTCTGATACCAAGTATCTGCAGTCCTCGCTTTAGCCGATTTACCACCAACCTGGGTGGTAACTGTGAGAGATCTCTGGACATGAACCCCAAGATCCCTCTGTTCCTCCGCACTGCCAAGAATACTGCCATTAGCCCAATATTCTACATTCAAATTCGACCCTCTAAAGTGAATGACTTCACATTTTTCCAGGTTTAACTTGATCTGCTTCTCGTCAGCTCAGTTCTGAATACTGTCAATGTTCTATTGCAACTTACAACATACCTCAACATTATCCAGAACTCCATCAACCTTTGTGTTTTCGGCAAACGTACTAATTAGCACGTCCCCTTCCTCATCCAAGCCATTAGTAAAAATCACAAAGTGCAGAAGTCCTAAAACTGATTCTGCTGGACACCATTAATCACAGAGCTCCAGACTGAATGCTTTCTATCTAATACCAACCTCAGTCTTCTATGGGCCAGGAATTGCGTATCCAATCAGATTTCCCTGCATCACATGCCTACTTACTTTCTGAATGAGCCTACTGTGGGTAACTTTATCAAACGTCTTGCTAAAATCTATATACACCATATCCATTGATCTACCTTCATAAATGTGTTTTGTCACATTCTCAAATGATTCAAAAAGATTCGTGAGGCATGACCTGCCTCTCACAAAGGCATACTGACTATCTCTATCAAGCGATGTTTTTTCCCATGTAATCATAAATAATGTCTCTCAGAATCCACTCCAATTCTTTGCCCACCACTGTCGTGAGACTGATTGGTCGATAATTCCCAAGATTATCCCTTTTCCATTGCTTGAACAAGGGAATAACATTTGCCCACCCCTTTTCATCTGGCCTGACTCCAGTGGACAATGAGGATGCAAAGATCATTGCCAAACGCGCATCAATCTCTTCTCTCGTTTACTGTAGAATACTTGCTTACACTCTGTTTGGCCAAGGAGAATTATCTATCCTTGTGTTTCTCAAATTTATCGTCACACCCTCCTGTTCTAGCATATCAGCCTGTTTTACGCCCTCCCCATAAACTTCAATGCCCCTCTCAGTAGTGAATACTGAAGGAAAACATTCATTAATGACCTCCCCACCTCTTCCAACTCATGACGCAAATTGCCTCCACAATCTGTGTTGATCCCTACCCTCACTCTAGCCGTCCTCTTGTTCCTGACATACGTGTAGAACATCTTCGCTTTTACACACCAAGACTTTTTTTCATACCCGCTTCTTGCTCTCCTGAGTTCATTCTTCAATTCCTTCCTGGTTAACTTGTAACCCTCTAGAACCCTGTCTGATCCTTGCCTCCTCAACCTTAAAAAAACTTCCTCCTCCTTTTTGACTAGCTGTCCTACATCTCTTGTCCCAATGGAAGTATGAAGCTGTAAATGGAAGGGAGCTACATATCCTGTCACTTCCAGCATGGGCTGCAAGTTTCCCCGCACTGGGCAGTGAACTAACACAATGTTACTGAACAATGTACTAGGGTGATGGGCATAGCTCTACATACTGGGAGGGTAACTGCTCCTGGTTTTCAGATCAATGCACTGGGGTGATGCACAAAGTCCTACATGCTGGGAGGGTAACTGCTCCTGGTTTACAGTTCAATGCACTGGGATGGTGTACACAGCTCTGCATGCTGGGAGGTTAACTGCTCCAGGTTTAAAGATCAATGAACTGGGATGGTGTACACAGCTCGGCATGCTGGGAGGGTAACTCCTCCAGGTTTAGAAATCAATGCACTGGGTTGGTGTACACAGCACTACATGCTGGGAGGGTAAGTGCTCCTGGTTCACAACTAAATGCACTGTGGGTTGAACGCAGCTGTACATGCTGCGAGAGTAAGTTCTCCAGCTTTACAGAGCAATTCACTGTTATACACTGCACAGCTCCCCACAGACTGTTGTGGTTTGCACTGTCTGTACAGAGTACTGCGTTGTACTGTTCCGTACTCCAGCTTGGTCTGCACTGTGCTCCATGCTAAACGGATGTCTCTGTATTATGGTGTCTGATTCTGTGTGCTGGATTGTGCATCTGATATAATTGACCATTTGAGCTTATCTCTCAGCATATTTATTTTATGTTCTTATTCTTGTTATTGGACACCTTCCCCAAAGTCTAATATCTCCAGCTAGTCATATTTCGCTGAGAAGTGCCACGTTTATTCGATTTGTGAGTGAAGTAATCATCTAAATATAACATGAATATCCTTCCTTCTCTACCTTAACCTAGCAGTTGGTGCTCATATCCCTGGATTCCCATGGACGTCATTATCAAGCTAAGAAACAATTGCAAGATATATGGTTTGAGCTCTCCTGTATGTTCGGGCTGTGGGTCCCAATTGGCTCCTTAGTGTATCGAGAGCTGGCATTGTGAAACCGTGTTTGTTCAGAATCTTTCCTCCCATGGGGCATCTAGGACACCAGACACAATGCTTATGGTTAAGCAAAGACCCTGACTAAAATAGCCAAAATGTCCGCTCCTACATGTTTCAAAAACGATTGCCACGTCCTATGAAAAAGTTCAATTTTCTGGTGCATGATAATTGTAAGGAAGACCAGGGTGATGTGCTTCATAACTAATCTACACCACCCCGAGATTCCTGGGGATGTCCGACACCCAACACATCAGAATGAAAGAATACAAAACAATTTCTTCCCAAAGATGGGTGATCTGGCAAACCCAAGAGGAGAGACAGAAGATCTACCTTGACATCGGTTCCCAAGACCCCTTGCAAAACACTCGCTATAGGGCCCTAATATCTACGGGGTTAGTGGCATGACCATAAACAACGAGTATGCGTACCCATATCTGTTTTACATTTGGGCACGCTGGGGCTGCTCCATTCTTAAATTTGGCAAACCACTCCGACGCCAAATCAACCCTGTGGAGTACCTTCAGTTGCATAGCTTGCGTCCTAATGCAAATCGAAACCTTCCATTCTTCCAAATATCTGCCCACTTCTCTGTTGAAGATTCCACCCCCAATTGCTAAACGCAAATTCCACACAGCAGCTCGGTGTCCTTTGAGACACTACCTTCTATTAAATGCTAGAGAGTGCTGACTGAGACAGTTCCCCTGGACTGAAGCACTTTCACCTCCATATTCGAATTATGGGGACTAACCATTAATGTAGATTTTTTTACTGTATAAAATCCTTAACCTCATAGATAGTGCATATTTCTGGCTCAGCTGCTAGAAAGACGTCATGCCCACCCCGTCAATTAAGTCTCCCAAACAAAAAAGTCCTCTGGACTCCCAGAGCCAAAAGCCATAATCCATCAATCCTACAATGGGAGTAAAAGGGGAAGTGAGTTTTTTTTGTAAATTGCCCTCACTTTGTTGCACCATTCTCCATGCTTTAACTGTGCTAAGGACAGTTGGATTTCTGCAATGATTCATAACAGTCCGCAGCTTGTCCATGAACAACAGATTAATGAGGGGGGCATTTTGCCCGGGAGGCATTGATGTCCAATCACATTGACTGCGGGTCTTGGCAAATCAAATCAGCCAAATAGGAGGGAACTCAATTGATATTTGTTAAAGTGTGTAAAATCCACATCCCTCAGCTCCCACAGAAACTGCAATTGGGTGAGCTCCAAAAGAGGCCGCCTGTGATCTCAAATAAAACATCCAAGCCGACTGCAAAGCTCCGTATAGGATGACTGGGCAGTATCAAAAGGTGCATTTGCCTGGGATTTAATAAACGGAGGAACACATTCATTTTGACGGGAGATATTCTTCCCAACTAAGATATAGAAAGATCCTCCCAGTGCTGAAGGTCCTGCCTTATGTTCTCGAGCAACAGCAGGAAAATAGCTTTATCTAATTGATTGAAGGCTGGAGTGATAAAAATGCCTAAATGACCATCTGAAAGGGAATCGGATTCCACCTCCAAGATCAGGATCTAATAAGACCCAGACAGGCATGGTCTCCGATTTTATTAAGTTATTTTTATACCCCAAGAAAGATCCAAGTACATTCATCAGTTGGGGCACAGATATTATCGAGTTCGCTAGAAAGAAAAGAACGTCATCTGTATAAAGTGATTATGCCATCCTGATCCTGCCTCCAGGGCAGTAATATTGTGGTCCCTCCGGATGGGCTCCGCCCACGGCTCAATCACCAATGTAAATAGTAACGGTGAAAGAGGACTCCCTTGACGGCTGCCTCTGCTATTGCTAAAATTGTCAGACCTTATACCATGAGTGACTAGATAATAATGTCACCCGAGTAGAAAGTGAGGACTGCAGATGCTGGAAATCAGAGCTGAAAATGTTTTCCTGGAAAAGCGCAGCAGGTCAGGCAGCCTCCAAGGAGCAGGAGAATCGACGTTTCAGGCATGAGCCCTTCTTCATCAAAACATTTTCAATACTGTCACCCACCCGGCAAAAGGCTCTCCAAGGCCAAACCATTCCAGGACATAATAGAGATAAGGCCACTCCACCCGGTCAAGTCTGGAATCGACCCTTGCCTGGAATAAGCCTCCCACTTATTCTACACCTCTCATGTCTCTTCACAATGCCAGACGAGAGTCAAGCTCAACAGGGTCTTCTTTCCCCGCTAATTCTGCCAAGCCCGTTCCCTTGGCTGTGGTTTCGCTAGATAGTAGGTAGGGACAGTGGGAATCTCGTTCATCCATTCATGCGCGTCACTAATTAGATGACGAGGCATTTGGCTATTTAGTGCACTCATCAGGCAAGATGGAGTGTCCTTTCCGAGTTTTCACGTCGCTCGTCGACGTATAGCAGACCCCTATCCAGCGAAACCACAGCCAGATGATCTAAAATGGGGACGGTAAAAACAATAAAATAATAATAAAACGTCATTATGAAGCAGAGTTCCAGCAAACAAGGACGAGCTCAGATTAAACCATTCAACAGGTACTCCCTCATCATTTGCTGTGCGGAGCGTGATTTTAATTTTATACACCTAACTACCCACCACCTTAATCTACGTGATTTAAAACTAACAACTTTATTAATAAAATCTAAAACAAAGAACACGTTTCTACTTAAAACCACTAAGACAATAAAACCATGCTAAAACTATAAAATCACAAATTCAGAAATCACTAAAAACTAAAAACTAAAACTTAGTCGCCGGAGTTCCTACGAGTCCATAAAAATTCTTAAAAGCTCGAGCGTCAAAGATATTGTAAGGTTAGAAATATTTCGAGCAAATGTTTTAAATTTCGTTATTCCCAAGGTTTTCAATAATTCTACATTCTTCCCAAACCACTTTCCTCGGGCTCCCATTACAAATCCATAAAACGAAACAATTCCTCCTCCAACAAGGTCCGCTATCTCCTTTTCCAAATGCTTATACTTCTTAACCTTTTCTTCCCAAGCTTCCTCAAGAGAGTTGATTTGAAAATCGGATCTTATTGTTATGTCGACCACCACAATTTGCGCTTCCTTCTTCAATACCAAGTCCGGGATCCAAAGCTTCCCGGCACTGTCCTTTACTCGTGGCTCGACAAAAACTGACCATCCATATTTCTTCACAAGCCCAATAAAACCTTCAACAATTTATGGGCGGCACGGTGGCACAGTGGTTAGCACTGCTGCCTCACAGCGCCTGAAGACCCGGGTTCAATTCCCGACTCAGGCGACTGACTGTGTGGAGTTTGCACGTTCTCCCCGTGTCTGCGTGGGTTTCCTGCGGGTGCTCCGGTTTCCTCCCACAGTCCAAAGATGTGCGGGTCAGGTGAATTGGTCATGCTAAATTGCCCGTAGTGTTAGGTAAGGGGTAATGTAGGGGTATGGGTGGGTTTCGCTTCGGCGGGTCGGTGTGGACTTGTTGGGCCGAAGGGCCTGTTTCCACACTGTAAGTCTAATCTAATCCTATTGTGCCTCTTTATCCTCATATTTTTAACGTAGGGGCACCCTCCAGAAATATGAGCAACCGTTTCTGAATTGTCATTACACCTTCTACAGCTCCTGATATTAAACGGTCTTCCGTATGACAGTGAAGCCCTTGTAGGATATAAATTTGTCTTAAGCAACAGGGCATTTATCACCTTTGAAGATTTCATATTTTGCATCCGTTGCAACCAGCTGTTTGAGATATTGTCATTCTTAAAATAGTGAATCCCTGCACCTTGACAGGGCAGGGCCATCCATTTCCGCATTTCTACGGCCCTCCATTCCGCATAATTTACACTCGCATATTCGTCTACTTCATCTTCACTATTTTCAGCGACAAAGTCCATACCCTCCGATCCTCGATATAAATTAGGATTCCAGATATCTTCCATCCTTTTTAGTTTACTCCATTTGCGCATTCTCTCAATTAAACTACTTCCTTCGAATCGAAAGGATGCATGAAGCACCCTATCCTCCGATTTTTGCAATGTCCCATACTTCCGCAAAATGGAGATCGGAATGAATATTGACAGCCGATTCAAAGCCAAACCCCCGTCACGGGACCTGGCATACAAGATGCCATCCGTAATTGCTTGAGGAAGGTGTAAAAACTCTTTAACGGCGCTCTTTATCATAATGTCTAATTTATTTAAATAATTTAAAGAAACCTCAGATAAAACCAAGTAATAAAAAAGTCTAGGAATAAAAAATGTTTTTAAAAGTTCCAACTTTTGAAATGGTTTTAAAAGAGAGCCCCTTAAATTCCCCAACCATACTCCTAATTGGCTTTCCCAATCTGTATTGCTAATCCCTAACCAAGGGTCAATTTTGGCCCCTAAATATTTGTCAGTATTACCAGGTTCTATATATTGGATACTTCCTTCACTAAAATTCCAAGTAGGCTTATTATTATGTATAAAAGTCTTATTTTTATAGGTAAAATAAAAACCCTTAGTCTTTTTAACATTGATCTCCAGTCCAGTATTTTTACAAAATCTATCAACTATCTTTAGATTAATTTCCATCCCTTCGTATGATTGACTAATCAAGGCGATGTCATCCGCGAAAGCCAATGTCACGCAATGACATCCATTTCCCTCCTCTCCTACAAATAATCCCTTTTGTTTTTCCTCTAGGGTACAGATCAAAGGATCCATAACAATATTAAATAAAATCGGTGATAATGCACCACCCTGTTTTACCCCCCGTAAAATAGGAATGTTCTCCGTTTTACTGTTAAAACCTTCAATGTGGGTAAAATTTTTATCGTACAGATCCTTAATTAATTGTATAAAAATAACTGGAAGCTGGAGTCTCCTCAAGGCAGCAACAATTAGCTTGTGCCCGACGGTGTCAAATGCCTTGGCTAGGTCTATAAAGACTACCGCCAAATCCCTCCTATTTCTCTTTGCACCCTTAATAATGTTTTCTAAAATCTTGATATTCTCCTCGCAACCCGAGACGCCAGTCATAAAACCTTTTTGCCGATTATTCAAACTAATAGCCTTGCTTAACCTACTGGCCATGATCTTAGTGAAGATCCTAAGCAAAATAGGCCCAATCGTAATTGGCCTCCAATTACTAATATCTCTTAATTCATCTTCATTATTCACCTTCGGTATTAAAACAGTTCTACTAACTTTAAGCTGGTCAGGGATTTTACCTGTCCTCACCCAAATAGAGTATAATCTAGGCAGTACCTGATTGTCCTTATTAAAAACCTTAATGATATCCCCCATTGTCAGCCCGTCTGGCCCCGCAGCGGTTTTTGAGTCCATCGCCTTAATGGCATGATCGACCTCATCCACCTCTACAGGGCCAGTCAGGGCAACAAACAGGGACTCTCCCTCCTGTTTCTTATATTTGGCAAACCCTCTAAGGTTACTCCTTGCATTCTCATTTGATAGCCTCTGCCTAAAATAACTTTCTAGCTCATCCTTTCCCAAAGGACATTTGCTACTAACCGGGGCTCCCATCAGGGTTCTTGCCAAATACTGCCTTCTGGTTTTATAAAGGATTTCTTTAAATCTTCCTTTCTTCTTACTGTGCCTCTTCCTAGCTTCGTTATTTTTCCTATTTATCTTCAAACCACTGTTCTTAACTTTCAACTTTCCATATTTATTCTTTCCTAACTTACTTATCATATTTCCTTTATTCATTTTTCCTATCTTATCCAAAATCCCTGTCATAATCCCCTCATCGAACGACCTTCCCATTCTATCCTTGTCCAATTTACCCTCAATCAGACTTAACAAGTCAACTATCGATCCTTTAGGACAAGCCGTACTACTATTACTACCTTGCATATCCTGATTTTCAACTGGTCTTTCACTCAAATTCTCATTATCCATCAATACTTCCTCTTCACCACTAAAATTCGCGAGTACCTCTTCCTCTACTTCTAGTGACTTCTCCAATATTCTATTTTTCTTGACCAATAGTCGTCTCTTGTCTGAAATTTGTTTGGCTGTTTTCGAGCCAAGCCTCTCTGCTATCAATTTATTAATGTTCCTCTTACCACTAAACTCAGCCTCAAGCCGTTGCAACATCTCCACCTCTTCAACAGACCATACACCTCTCCTAGTACCTTCCACACTTTCAATTCTAGCTCTACCGTCTTTCTGATTTTTCTTCCTTTTTTCATTCCGCAAACTCGGGTGTACATGCCTCTCATGCTGTCCTAAACCTCTGGCTGAATTGAATCTCATTGGACAAGCTTCACACTCAAATAATTTCTCTCTCTCTTCCTCCCTATGACTGGAATTACTAATATCTTCTACTTCTAAATTTATATTACCACTAACTACTTTCGTACATTTAGGAAAATGGCACGCGACTGCCTGATAGCTCCCTTCCCATTTACATTTGCTACATCTTATTCTAACAGCCTTGATACCTTTACAAACTTTAAGATGTTTCCTAAACATCCCTGTCGTATTATAAATATTTTTACAATATAAACACTTAAAATCATCGATGGGATAATTAATTATTACTTCTACCTTTTCAGTTTCTACATTTATTGGGTAAATAACCCTATCTACACCTCTCTCATTTTCGCTTACTGGAACTCCACGACGACTAAAGTTAAACGGCCCTTTAAAACTCGAATTAAAAATTGTCCGGCTATAAGATGGACCAGGCTGTGAGGGGGCCTCCTCTACCAGCCTACCAATCCGAGTTATGTCCTCATTATTCGACACTATATTAACGGTTACCTCGTGCCTGCCCGAGGCTAACCTAGCCGGAATAATACGTACGGTCTCTTCCATCTCGACCCTTGCTGGCACACCTGAACCATATTATTATTAGATGACCTGTGACCCGTAATAAAAATATGAAGTGTAATCCTCGGGAGAATAAGACAAATAATTCCTTCGCTTGGAGAAGATAGGAGGCAGGCCTGACTGTATGAAGAATTGTATATATCCAACATTGTCCCAGTCAGCATGTCTATGAACTCCTTTTAATTCTCACTCTAAAATCCATCTGGGCCCGGTGATTTAACACTCTGGAGCTGCCTCACGGCCTCCTGAATCTTTTGGCATGTCAGAGGGGCATTTGAAAGACACTCCTGCTCTGAAGTTACACCTGGGAGGTTCAGGGTAACAATAAAAGGGCTTCATTGTCGCCAATCTGTCCTTAAAGCCCTCTGACTGAAAGAGCCCAGAAAAGAACTTCATGAATGCTGCATTAATCTTTCTGGGATCGCAGGTGATTTTAACAGCACACGTACTAATGGATGTGATAGACTGGGGGCACTCTTCTTTCTGGCCAAGTATGCCAGATATCTACCCGGTTATCACATTAATCGAATACCCTCTTTTCGGAAATAAAATCGCTATTTTTGCTGTCTGGGTGAGCGCAGCATTCAGAGTAGCGCGGAGTATTGTAAACTGCTGCAACTTAGTTACAGACAGTCTGTCAAAATACCTCTGTCAACTATTGCTCTTCCTTCTACCGCTTCTGAGTCGCTGAGTAAGAAATAATCAAACCCCTTGCATAGGCATTGGCAGTCTCCCAAAGCACCATCAGATTACTGGCCGTCCAAACTGATGTACAAAAATTTTGAAATCCTATGAAAAATACTCAATAAGAAACCAAATCTTATCAGGACGTATACACTTAATGGCAAGGTGCTTGGGAGTGTTGCTGGACAAAGAGACCTTGGAGTGCAGGTTCATAGCTCCTTGAAAGTGGAGTCGCAGCTAGATACGATAGTGAGAAAGGCGTTTGGCATGTTTTCCTTTATAGGTCAGAGTATTGAGTACAGTAGTTGGGAGGTCATGTTGCGGCTGTACAGGACATTGATTAGGCCACTGTTGGAATATTACGTGTAATTCTGGTCTCCTTCCTATCGGAAAAGTGTTGTGAAACCTGAAAGGGTTCAGAAAAGATTTACAAGGATGTTGCCAGGGTTGGAGGCTTTCAACTACAGGGAGAGACTGAACAGGCTGGGGCTGTTTTCCATGCAGCGTCATAGCCTGAGGGGTGACCTTATAGAGGCTTACAAAATTATGAGGGGCATGGATAGGTGAAATAGAGAATGTCTTTTCCCTGGGGTAGGGGAGTCCAGAACTAGAGGGCATAGGTTTATGGTGAGAGTGGAAAGTTATAAACGAGACCCAAGGATCAACTGTGTCACACAGAGGGTGGTACGAATATGGAATGATCTGCCAGAGGATGTGGTGGAGGCTGGTACAATTACAACAATTAAGAGGCGTTTGGATAGGTATATGAATAGGAAGCGTTTGGAGGGATTTGTGCTTGGTGCTTGCAGTGGGACTAGATTTGGTTGGGACATCTGGTCGGCATTTATGAGTTTGACCGAAGGGTCTGATTCCATGCTGTACATATCTACGACTCTATGACTACCTATACTTCAGGAGGAAGGTATCCATGCACCACTGCTGCCAGCCTGTCCCATCGCCATCATTCTAAACCTCCATGTACATTGTTGCATGATCAGAAATGGCTATGTTCCCAATTCTACAAGACAGCACTGAATTCAAAAAGGCCAATAGGGCAAAAACATGTCAATCCTAGTTTGCCACTTATGTGGGTTAGGTAAAAAGGTGATGTCCCTACCCTAAGGGTGAACAATCTCCACACATCCACCAAGCCCAGCTCCTTGTTTAGATGCACCAGCTGCCTAGATTGCAGGGAAATATCGACGAGAACCCGTAAGACCCTATTCACCTTGGGATCCATATATTGGTTAAAGTCTCCCCCTAAAATTGTATGATGCCTCCCAAGGGCCATCAACCTGGAGAGTGCATCCGTTAATTTGAAGGGTGTACCAGGGACAAGATAGAGGACGGGAAAACTAACTGGCTGTCAGAGCTGTTCCTTTTTTTGACGTATATTAGATGCTGGAGGTGATTTCCTCGAATTCCAGGAGCAGCAATTAGTTTTATATGCTGTTGCATTGTTTTGGAACTTTGGGGAAAAAGAAATAATGTAAAAACAACAGTAGTAACAAAAGCGGGAAGAACAGACAAAAGAAGTACATGGTGAGGACAGTGTTGGGATAGGGGGGAGGAGAGAGAGAGCGAGAGAGAGAGAGAGACAGAGAGACAGAGAAAGAGAGAGACAGAGTGAACCTGCACAATTACTGCCTTTGCTGGTTTTGAATTCATGTATCGCTGGACATCGGAGTGCGTCTGCAAAAACTAACAAACAGTGAATTTCACGACTATTCTTGGCGAAACCTGTTTGAGCGAAGTTCACAACACAGAATCAGATCAGTTAATCGTTGTTTTAATTCTGTACAATAGAAAAGCTGCATTAGTGAGTATAGTGGGTTCTTTCTTGATCATATATTTTTGGAGATAAGTCTCTTGATTGAACTTAAAATAAAAGCCACAGCTATTAATTTAACCAGGTGCAGTGTTTTGTAGAGGAATGAGACGGTGTTATTTTCTGGGTCTGTAAATTGTGAAGGAGCAAAACTGGCCTTTGCAGTGATATGTACTTCTTGTCAGATGTAGGAAATTAAAGATAGTTTAAGTGTTACTACGGATTATATCTGCCATAAATGCTGTTGGATGCGAGTCTGACCAGATCAAATGGATCGGTTGGATAGACAGTTAGAAGCGATGAGGAATTTTCAACAGCAACAGTATGTGATGGATGGCAGTTATAGGAAGGGGGAAAGTCTCAGATGCCGTCACATAGATGGGTTAACTCCAAGAAGGGTAAGAGAGGTAAGCACTCAGGGCAGGTGTCTTTTGTGGATGTACCCATTTCAAACAGGTATGCTGTTTGGAAAATGTAGGGGGTGATGGATTCTCAGGGGAACGTAGCACGAACAGTCAAATTTCTGGTATTGTGACAGGCTCTAATGCAACGAGTGGTACATCGGCTTCCAAGAGATCAATTGTGTTAGGGGATTCTGTAGTCCGAGGTACAGACAGACATTTCTGTGGCCAGTAGAGGAAAAGCAGAATGGTGTGTTGTTTCCCTGGTGCCAGAATCAAGAATGTCTCAGAGAGTCTGCAGAATATTCTTACTGGGGGAGCGGTTTCAGCGAGAGGTCATTGTCCACATTGGACCATCGATATAGGAAGGGAAAAGGTTGAGATTCTGACGTGAGATGAGAGAAAGTTAGGCAGAAATTTAAAAATTACTCCTCAGGGGTACTAATATCTGGATTACTCCAGCGCTACAAGCGAGTGAGGGCAGGAATAGGAGGATAGAGAAAATGAATGCATGGCTGAGGAGCTGGTATATGGGAGAAGGACTCACATTTTTGGATCATTGTAATCTCTTTTGGGGTAGAAGTGATCTGGACAAGAAGGACAAATTGCACCTAAATTGAAAGGGGAGTAATACACTGAAAGGGAAATTTGCTAGAACTGCTCGGGAGGATTTAAACTAGTAAGGTGGGTGGGGGGGGGGGGGTAACCAAGGAGATACTGAGGAAAGAGATCAATCTGAGACTGGCACAGTTGAGAACATAAGTCAATCAAACAGTTAGGGCAGGCAGGGAAAATGCAGAACTGATAAATTAATTTGCATGCATTCAATGCAAGGTACCTAACAGGGAAGGCAGATGAACTCAGGGCATGGTTAGGAACATGAGACTGGGTTATCATAGCAATTACAGAAACATGGCTCAGGGATGGACAGGACTGGAAGCTTAATGTTCCAGGAAGGATAGAAAGGGACACAAGAGAGGAGGGGGAGTTGCATTTTTGATAATGGATTGTATTACAGCTGTGCTGAGAGAGGATATTCCCGGAAATATATTCAGAGATGTTATTTGGGTGGAACTGAGAAATAAGGAAGAGATGATCACCTTTTTAGGATTGTATTATAGACCCCACAATAGTCAGAGGGAAATTGATAAACAAACTTGGAAAGATATCTCAGCTATCCATAAGAATAGTAGGGTAGATATAGTAGAGGATTTTTAAATTTCCAAACATAGACTGGGACTTCGAACATGTTAAAGGTTTAGATGGAGAGGAACTTCTTAAGTGCGTACAAGACAGTTTTCAGATTCAATATGTGGATATACCTAGTAGAGAAGGTGCAATACTTGACCTACTCTTGGGAAATATAGCAGAGCAAGTGACTGAGGTGTCAGTGGGGGAGAATTTTGGGGCCAGCAATCATAATTCTATTTGTTTTAAAATAGTGATGGAAAAGGATAGATCAGATCAAAAAGTTGAAGTTCCAAATTGGAGAAAGACCAATTTTGATGGTATTGTGCAAGAACTTCCAAAAGCTGATTGCAGGTAGATTTTCGCAGGTAAAGCGATGGCTGGAAAATGGGAAGCCTTCAGAAATGAGATAACAAGAATCCAGAGAAAGTATATTCCTGTCAGGGTGAAATGAAAGGCTGAAAGGTATATGGAATGCTGGTTAACTAAAGAAATTGAGGGTTTTGTTAAGAAAAAGAAGGAAGCATATGTCAGGTATAGACAGGATAGATCGAGTGAATCCTTAGAAGAGTACAAAGGAAGTAGAAGCATACTTAAGAGGGAAATCAGGAGGGCAAAAAGGGGACATGAGATAGCTTTTTGCAAATATAATTAAGGAGAATGCAAAGTGTTTTTACAAATATATTAAGGACAAAAAGGAAACTAGGGAGAGAATAGGGCCTCTCAAACATTAGCAAGTCTGCCTTTGTGTAGAACCGCAGAAAAGGGGGGAGATACTAGATGAATATTTTGCATTAATATTTACTGTGGAAAAGGAGATTGAAGCTATAGACTGTAGGGAAATAGAAGGTGACATCTTACAAAATGTCCAGATTACAGAGGAGGAAGTGCTGGATGTCTTGAAATGGGTAAAGGTGGATAAACCCCCAGGCCCTGATGAGGTGTACCTGAGAACTCTGTGGGAAGCTGGAGAAGAGATTGCTGACCCCCTTGCTGAGGTATTTGCATAATCACTAGTCGCACGCGATGTGCCGGAAGACTGGAGGTTGGCAAACGTGGTGCCACTGTTTAAGAAGGGCGGTAAAGACAAGCCAGAGTTCTATAGACCGGTGAGCCTGACATCGGTGGTGGGCAACTAGCTGGAGGGAATCCTGAGGGACATGATGTACATGTATATGGAAGGGCAACGACTGATTAGGGATAGCCACCATGGCTTTGTGCGTGTAAAATCATGTCTCACAAAATTGATTGAGTTTTTGAAGAAGTAACATAGAGGATTGATGAGGGCAGAGCAATGGAAGTGTTCTATTTGGACTTCAGTAAGGCCTTCGACAAGGTTCCCCATGGGACACTCATTAGCAAGGTTAGATCTCAGGGAATAGACGGGAACTAGCCATTTGGATACAGAACTGGCTCAAAGGTAGAAGAGAGAGGGTGGTGGTGGAGGGTTGTTTTCCAGACTGGAAGCTTGTGACCAGTGGAGTGCCACAAGGATCGGTGCTGGGTCCACTACTTTTTGGCATTTACATAAATGATTTGCATGCAAGTATAACAAGTACAGTTTGTAAGTTTGCAGATGACACCAAAATTGAAGGTGTAGTGGACAGCGAAGAGGGTCATCTCAGCAGGATCTGGACCAATTGAGCCAATTGGCTGAGATGTTGCAGATGGAGTGTAATGCAGATAAATGCGATGTGCTGCAGTTTGGGCAAGTAAATCGTTGCAGAACTTATACACTGAATGGAAAGGCCCGAGGGAGTGTTGCTGAACAAAGAGACCTTGAAGTGCAAGTTTATTGCTCCTTGAAAGTGGAGTCGCAGGTAGATAAGATAGTGAATAACGCGATTCGTATGCTTTCTTTTATTGTTCAGAGTATTGAGTACAGTAGTTGGGAGATCATGTTGCAGCTGTATAGTACATTGTTTAGGCCACTGTTGGAATTTTGTGTGTAATTCTGGTATCCTTCCTATCGGAAAGATATTGTGAAACCTGAAAGGGTTCAGAAAAGTTTTACAAGGATGTTGCCAGGGTTGGAGGATTTCAGCTATAGGGAGAGGCTGAACAGGCTGGGGCTGTTTTCTCTGGAGCGTCGGGGGCTGAGAGGAGACCTGATAGAGTTGCACAAAATTATGAGGGGCATGGATAGAGTAAATAGGCAAAGTCATTTCCATGGGGTTGGGGAGTCCAGAACTAGAGGGCATAGGTTTAGGGTGAGAAGTGAAAGATATAAAAGAGGCCTGAAAGGCAGCATTTCACGGGTGGTACGTGTATGGAATGAGCTACCAGAGGAAGTGGTGGAGGTTGGTACAGTTGCAACATATAAGAGACATTTGGATGGGTATATGAATAAGAAGGGTTTCCAGGGATATGGGCTGGGTGCTGGCAGCTGGGACTAGATTGGATTGGGATATCTAGTTGGCATGGATGGGGTGGACCAAAGGGTCTGTTTCCATGCTGTACATTTCTATGACTCTATGACCCTCTCCCATATTCCTCTCTACGTATTAAAGCTTTATGCATCAGAGAAAAAACTGACATCCTTCCTTAATTTGGACAAACAACTGATATAGAAGGTTCTTCTGAATGAGAAAAGCTACTCCTCTACATTTTAAATTAAAGGATAAAAATAACACTCAGCCAAGCACTTTCTTCTGTCACGTTAAATGTTCCTTATCGATTAGATGTCTTTTTTTCTGGCACAAAGGCTACATCGACACTTTCCTTTCGAAGGCTTTAAAGCATCAACTGGTGAATGACTCCCGTTTCATGTTTCAGGTGCACCATTTAAACGACTGGTTAGTCATAACCATCCAAAACAGCCCGTGACCCCACTGTGAGGAAGGTCTCCTTTTATTGCGCACTGCGAGAAAGTGGTAAACAGTTCATATAAACTTGAAAATACAACTGCAAAACCTAACAACTCAAAACTCCTAACAACTTCTTGTACAATGAACCAACGTATAACACAAATTAGAGGTGATTCTCCCTCCTTCCCCACAGGGAGAGCTCTTACTACCCATTAATTCCCCTTGGCTCCTATTAGCTGAAACTGCTCGCCAAATCCAGATAA
This sequence comes from Hemiscyllium ocellatum, assembly GCF_020745735.1. Taxonomy (NCBI): domain Eukaryota; kingdom Metazoa; phylum Chordata; class Chondrichthyes; order Orectolobiformes; family Hemiscylliidae; genus Hemiscyllium; species Hemiscyllium ocellatum. The sequence continues at coordinate 10,873,360 of NC_083405.1, read as the reverse complement.
AACAAAATTTAAAAAGTTACATGAGTCTTACAACAAGAAAATTAGAAGTGGGTACTCAACCCGTCCCATCCAAGGCCGTCCTGGTGAAAAAAAATCTAACCCTCCATCACCACCCCCTCACCTACCCCCGAACACTGCCCCCATTCCGTGCTAAGAGAAACGAAAAAGTAATTAGAGATAAAAGGATTAATGGGAGGGGAGAAAGAAAGGAGAAAAGAGAGAAATGAATGGGACCCCCACATATCTCCAGTGGAGTGCACCCATCTCCAGCTCCTCCAAACCCGTGTTAGGGAACTGGAGCTGGAGTTGGATGAACTACGGATCATTCGGGAGGCAGAGGAGGTCATAGATCGGAGCTTTAGGCAAGTAGTTACTCCGAAAGTTCAAGATAGATGGGTGACAGTGAGGGGGAGTGGGAGGAGGAAGCCAGTGCAGGGACCCCCTGCGGTCATTCCCCTCAAGAACAAGTATACCGTTTTGGATACTTGTGGGGGGGATGACTTACCAGGGGCAAGCAACGAGGTTCAGGCCTCTGGCACGGAGCCTGCCCCGTTGCTCAGAAGGGTAGGGTGGAGAAAGGTAGAGCAATAGTTCTTGGGGACTCGATAGTGAGGGGTACAGACAGACGGTTTTGTGGGGGCGACAGGGACTCACGTTTGGTATGTTGCCTCCCAGGTGCAAGGGTACGTGATGTCGCTGATCGTGTTTTCCGGGTCCTTAAGGGGGAGGGGGAGCAGCCCCAGATCGTGGTCCACGTTGGCACCAACGATATAGGTAGGAAGAAGGGTGAGGATGTCAGACAGGCTTTCAGGGAGCTAGGTTGGAAGCTCAGAGTTAGAACAAACAGAGTTGTCGTCTCTGGTTTGTTACCCGTGCCACGTGATAGAGAGTCGAGGAATAGGGAGAGAGAGCAGTTAAATGCGTGGCTACAGGGATGGTGCAGGAGGGAGGGATTCCGGTTTCTGGACAACTGGGGTCCTTTCTGGGGAAGGTGGGACCTCTATAAAAAGGATGGTCTACACCTGAACCTGAGGGGCACCAGTGTCCTTGGGGGGAGGTTTGCTAGTGCTCTTTGGGAGGGTTTAAACTAACTCCGCGGGGGCATGGGAACCAGGACTGTAGCTTTAGGGTACAGGACCTTGAGTGTAGGGAGGTTAGGAATAATGCAGCGATCTCTGAGGAGGGTGCCTGTAACCAGAAAGGAGGATTGAAGTGTGTATACTTCAATGCCAGAAGTATAAGGAATAAGGTAGGTGAACTTGCAGCGTGGGTTGGTACCTGGGACTTCGATGTTGTGGCCATTACAGAGACGTGGGTAGAACAGGGACAAGAATGGCTGTTGCACGTTCCAGGGTTCAAATGTTTTAGTAGGATCAGACATGGGGGTAAAAAAGGGGGAGGCGTGGCATTACTTGTCAAAGACAGTATCACAGCAGTGGAATGGACGATGGAAGAGGACTTGCCATCTGAGGTAGTTTGGGCTGAGGTTAGAAATAGGAAAGGTGAGGTCACCCTGTTAGGTGTTTTCTACAGGCCTCCTAATAGTCCTAGAGAAGTAGTGGATAATATTGCGAGGATGATTCAGGAAAAGAGTGAAGGTAGCAGGGTGGTTGTTATGGGGGACTTTAACTTCCCAGATATTGACTGGGAGAGCTATAGCTCGAGTTCATTAGATGGGTCGGTGTTTGTACAATGTGTGCAGGAGGGTTTCCTGACACAATATGTCGACAGGCCAACAAGAGGGGAGGCTATATTGGATTTGGTTCTAGGTAATGAACCAGGCCAGGTGTTAGACTTGGAGGTAGGTGAGCACTTCGGGGACAGTGACCACAACTCGGTGACTTTTACTTTAGTGATGGAGAGGGATAATCGTGCGCCGCAGGGCAAGAGCTATAGCTGGGGGCAGGGAAATTATGATGCAGTGAGGCATGACTTAGGTTGTGTGGATTGGAAAAACAGGCTTCAAGAGAAGAACACTCATGAGATGTGGGGATTGTTCAAGGAGCAGCTACTGCGTGTCCTCGATAGGTATGTACCAGTCAGGCATGGTGTAAAGGGCCTTGTGAGGCAGCCGTGGTTTAGTAAGGAATTGGAGTCCCTTGTGAAAGGGAAGAAGGCGGCATATGTAAAGATGAGGCGTGAAGGTTCAGTAGGGGCGATTGAGAGTTATAAGGTAGCCAGGAAGGAGCTAAAGAGGGAGCTAAGAAAAGCGAGAAGGGGAAATGAAAAGTCTTTAGCTGGTAGGATTAAGGAAAACCCAAAGGCTTTCTATAGGTATGTCAAGAATAAAAGGATGACTAGGGTAGGTATCGGTCCAGTCAAGGATAGTAGTGGGAAGTTGTGTGTGGAGGCGGAGGAGATTGGAGAGACATTAAATCAGTACTTTTCATCAGTATTCACTCAGGAACAGGACACTGTTGCTGATGTGAATATGGAATCACATATAATTAGAATGGATGCCCTGGAAATATGCAGGGAAGAGGTTTTGGGAATATTGGAAAGGATGAATATAGATAAGTCTCCTGGGCCTGATGGCATTTACCCCAGGATCCTATGGGAAGCTAGGGAGGAGATAGCAGAGCCATTGGCCTGGATTTTTATGTCGTCATTGTCAACGGGAATAGTACCAGAGGACTGGAGGATTGCGAATGTGGTCCCATTGTTCAAGAAAGGGAGTAGGGATAGCCCTAGTAACTATAGGCCAGTGAGTCTGACTTCAGTGGTGGGCAAAGTCTTAGAGAGAATGGTAAGGGATAAGATTTATGAACATCTGGGTAGGAATAACGTGATCAGGGATAGCCAGCATGGTTTTGTGAAGGGCAGGTCGTGCCTCACAAACCTTATTGAGTTCTTTGAGAAGGTGACTAAGGAAGTGGATGAGGGTAAAGCAGTAGATGTTGTGTATATGGATTTTAGTAAGGCGTTCGATAAGGTTCCCCATGGTAGGCTAATGCTAAAACTTCGGAGGTATGGCATTGAGGATACATTAGAGGTTTGGATTAGGAATTGGCTGGCTGAAAGGAGACAGAGGGTAGTAGTTGATGGATTATGTTCATCTTGAAGCGCAGTTACTAGCGGTGTACCACAAGGATCTGTTTTGGGACCATTGCTTTTTGTTATCTTTATAAATGATCTAGAGGAAGGACTTGAAAGCTGGGTAAGCAAGTTTGCGGATGACACGAAAGTCGGTGGAGTTGTGGATAGTGAGGAAGGAAGTGGTAGGTTACAGCGGGATATAGATAAGTTGCAGAGCTGGGCGGAAATGTGGCAAATGGAATTCAATGTAGCTAAGTGCGAAGTCGTTCACTTTGGTAGGAATAACAAGATGATGGATTACTGGGCTAATGGTAGGCTACTTGGTAGTGTGGATGAGCAGAGGGATCTTGGTGTCTATGTACACAGATCTCTGAAAGTTGCCACCCAGGTAAATAGTGCTGTGAGGAAGGCATAAGGTGTACTGGGCTTTATTGGCTGAGGAATTGAGTTCCGGAGTCCTGAGGTCATGTTGCAGTTGTATAAGACTCTGGTGAGGCCTCATTTGGAGTATTGTGTGCAGTTTTGGTCGCCATACTATAGGAAGGATGTGGAAGCTTTAGAACGAGTGCAGAGGAGGTTTACCAGGATGTTGCCTGGAATGGTAGGAAGATCGTATGAGGAAAGGCTGAGGCACTTGGGGCTGTTCTCATTGGAGAAGAGAAGGTTTAGGGGAGATCTGATAGAAGTGTATAAGATGATTAGGGGTTTAGATAGGGTAGATACTAAGAACCTTTTACCGCTAATGGAGTCAGGTGTTACTAGGGGACATAGCTTTAAATTAAGGGGTGGTAGGTATAGGACAGATGTTAGGGGTAGATTCTTCACACAGCGGGTTGTGAGTTCATGGAATGCCCTGCCCGTATCAGTGGTGAACTCTCCTTCTTTATGTTCATTTAAGCGGGCATTGGATAGGCATTTGGAAGTTATTGGGCTAGTATAGGTTAGGTAGGACTCGGTCGGCGCAACATCGAGGGCCGAAGGGCCTGTACTGCGCTGTATCCTTCTATGTTCTATGTTCTATGTTCTATATAAAAAAAAACAAAACTATGTAAATGAGGCAAACCACAGAGGAAACAAAGAGAACATGATTGTTCATACTATTTGAGCCAGCCAATCTACCTTAAGGTGTCCAGGAAGTCCTTTGCATTTTCTAGTGAGTCAAAATTAAACACTGACCCACCGTGGTTGAAACGTAATATTGTCGGGTATCTTACAGTATCCTCAATATTCAATTCCCTCAGCCTCTTTTTTTACCCTATCAAAGGCCTGCCTCGTGTGGACCATGGCCATAGAAAGGTCCTGGAAAAACAAAATTTGTGATCTTTTGGATACAAGAGCCTGTGGATCCTTCCCCAGTGCTGGAGACCCATTTGTTTCTCTCCATAGTGCTGGATTTGCACAAGGACTAGGCGGGGGTGCTGGTCTCACCCGGGCTTGTGCACTGTGACCTGGTTGGCCTGCTCGACCTGCACCCGGCCCGTCTCGAATTCCAACTTCAAAACACTACCGAAGCCATTTCTCCGAAAAACTGACGGGCTGGCCTTCTTCCCGTCCCACCAGCCCGATTAGGCAGATATTCTTATGATGGCCTCGATTTTCAAAGTCGACCTGCTCCCTCCACGCCCTGTACCCGCCATCCCAAGGCCTGGGCCCGACCTGCTGAGGATTCCACTGCAGTTTCAGAGGACACAGTCCGCTGCTCATCATCCATGACATGTGTCTGAGACACCGGATCTCCTAGTCATGCTTCTGCAGCATGGCCGAGATCGGTTACAGCCTGGTCTGCCTCGCCTCCATCTCTGAATCAATCTTCTCTCCGAGTTTTGCATACTCCATGACCAAGCTCTACTCTAATGTTAAGTCCCCTGGCAGATTCGCAGAGGCCGATGCCATGGCCGCGGGTGTATCCCTGGCTGCAGGGCCTTGCCTGCTAGTTGCGATCCACGTGGTCCTTTACCCTTCGTCATTTTCTTTACTGATTTCAACTGATATACAGCAATACAAGGCAGTCAGTATTTTTACCACAGTGGGTAAGAAAGAGAATGTGAATGCACGACTTTGTCTGGGTTCTGCTGTAGAGCTGAGCAGGGCAAACCTACTGGGTCGCCAATATCTTGGATCTCCTCCGAAAATAAATCACGTTTAATGACTTTTTAAAAATGTTCCCCGTGGGTCACCTCACGACCTTTCAGAAGTACATGGACCAGCATGAGACTCTCATAACATTCCCGGCTACATGCTGCATGTAGGAATGTGGGAATAACGTATATTTTGCTGTATTTCTGATGGTGCAGAATATCTCCTTCTCTGATTGTATGATTGTGGAAGGGTAGTCATTGAGCTGCCTAAGGTAGAAATTGCTGGGTTCTGAAAACACGTATTAACGAAAGTTATACGACTCAACTGCAATAGCTGCCAAAAGTATGTCATTGTGAAAGTAAACGAAAAATAGCCGTTTATTACAATCTGAAACCAGAGAATGGAGAATGGAAAACAGGGAAATGGCGGAACTGTGAAGCACGTTCTTCAAATCTGTCTTCACAGAAGAAAACATCAACAAAACAAAAAAAACTTCCCAGAACGACTAGGAAACCCAAATCGGGTGAAAAAAAGAATAGAATGAAATTAGTAAATACATGGTTTTGTAGAAACTATTTGAACTGAAAGTAATGAACATAGAGAACGTCAGCATAAATTTATGAAATTTGAATCATATTTGAGATTCTGGCTAGTTAGTTAATTATGGTGAAGCAATGTATGTCATGTATTCGAATTTTTGGAAAGTTTTTCGGTAAAGTCCCAAAAATAATGTGCAGCATCACATCTTATGGAACTGGGGCTAACGTATGGACATGGCCTTAGCAGACCATAGCTGGAAGGAAACAATTAATGGGATAGTTTGATATCGATTTTGAGTTTACTCACAGGTGTATTTTACAGGGTAAATAAAAGACATTTGTCCATCAAACTGGCACCGTTTTCAATAATTTGAATACTGAATATTGAAAAAAATTAAAGGTATAGCTAGAAGAAAGTCCATGGATCCTGAGTCAGCGCCTTACTGTCGGTGACACCTGCATCAGCCGTCACTGGACATCAGCTTCATCACCATCTACACCAAAGGCCACCAACATCGAAGTTGCTGATCCTCAGGTGCCATCTTTGCCGCTGGGCCAATACTCTTCCATCACCGCCTCATCGCCCCCATTGCCAGACCCTCCAATATCAGAGACATGTCTATTACTATTGTGCCCACCACATCGATGTTGCCATGATGCCTCTCCATCGTCTACTTCATCAGCAGCAACGCACCACCCAACCCAAACGAGTCCCCAATCCTCTGGCATCACCTTTTGCTACAGGGTCTAAATCACACACGTTGCCTCTGCTGATGTAGCAGTCGCCAATTCCAGGTCCTGTGCTTACTCCGGAAAAGTAAGCAGGGACACACTCTCCTCTGCACTGGGCAAAGCTCAAGGTCCATACACGGTGCTCCACTTGAGACCTCTCGAGGGCCATGCCCTGAACCCATTGAAAATCTGCATGTTTGGGCTGTCGTTGCTGCTGATGCTGTCCACGCTACAAAGTCAGTAAGTTACAGAGAGAAAAGAGAGGGGGAGAAAATGAGAGAAAAAATCACGTCAGAGTGTACAAGCCTAGTAAAGGAGCCCTTGAACCAGAAACACCAGAATAAAAGGTGGAGACGAGGGCTCATGGTGTATCACAGGAATCGGGGATTGGGCCCCAACTATTCCTAACACACATCCAACATATGGTTGAGGGAACCAAATGCAATATTTCCCAGCCTGCTGACAGCACTAAACCATGTTGGATTGTCAGTTGGTGAGGAGGATGTAGAAAAGCTCTAAATTGATTGAGATAAGTGGAGTGAATGTTAGGCAGATGTAGAGCAGTATGGGTAGATGTGACGTTGTGTAATTCATTGGATAAATAGAACAGCAGCCGACCATTTGAAAATGGATTGGTTCTAAAATGTTGATCTATAAAGGGACTTATGTTCCTTTATTTGTTTCCGTCTGCGCAGCCTCCGAGGTTCATGTCGGGCAGTGAATTCTCAATCCAGAATTCAATACTGGGAATGGCCTTGGCACGCTGACCAGTGTATATAGACACAGCAAGTGGGGAGCTGTAACATTGAAAATGATCTGGATCACCCTGTACACCAGTCACTGAAAGCAATATTGAAGGAACAAAATGGCGTTCGTAAGATAAATAATGTGTTGATCTTCATTTCAGGTGGATTTGTGTCCAGGAGTAAGGTTGTCTTACTTTAGCTGTACAGGGCCTTGGTGAGACCCCATCTCGAACATTGTATAGTATTGTGTACAGTTTTGGTCCCCTTATCTCATAAAGGACAAAGCTGACATTGTGGAAGAGCAGTGAAGGATGACCAGACTGATCTCTGGGAAGACAGGCTTGATGACGGAGAAGAGCTTGATGCGACTGGGCCTGTATTCCATGGTGTTTAGGAAAATGAGTGGTGATCACAGAGAGATATGTAAAACTCTGGTAGGGTGAGACAGATTGTATTTCCCCTGGCTGAGATGTCTAACACCACGGGCCTCAGAATTAGGTGCAGACTGGCCACACTGCATTGAGATGAGATTAAATGTCTACACTCAGAGGCTGGTGAACCTAGTGAATTCTCTCCCAGATCAGGCTGTGGAAACCAAGGCACTGATTATACACAAGGATTTCTAGACAGTAAAAGGGTGGCGATAACAGGCTTATGGTGTGGAGATAAAAGAGCAGCTGTCATTGTATTGAATGGGGTAGAACATTCTACGACTGTAGTTCCTATTTCATATTTTTCCGATGGTTAATCATTTTGCGGGATATGTATATTGTTTGGGAAAACGGCATTGTGTTGGAATGGGGGGGAAGTCTCAATGTGTTGATTGGCCTACTCATTTCCCGATGTTTATGTGCAGTCTGTGGAAAAGCTCTGTCAATGTTGTCAGAATCTCTCAGATGTTAAGAAGCAGGTTTCTGCAGGGACAACAGGACTGTGTTTCCCATTCCCATTTCCAATACTGACGCTTTTGCCGAGTGTTCTGTCCAGGTTTATCCTTAAAGACTTCAGAGCACTTTGATGCTATTGAGTGTCTTCCTTGGCCAATTTAGAGGCCGTTGAAGAGTGTATCACATGTCTGTGTGTTCGGAGTCGGTTTTAGGCCAGACAAGGAAAGCACAGGAGATTCACTTCCTCAAAGTACATTGGGAAAGGCAATTGGTGTTTGCAAATTGGCTTCAAGATCACTACTACTGGCCAGATTTTACAATTCGATGTTTTATTAATAGTTTTTAACTTCCACTAGCTGCCAGAGCATTGGCCTGGTCTGTATTAGTAATCCAGTAGCATTTCCACAGCAGCACCATCTCCTTATGGGGACCTATCAGAAACCACACTGAGCAGAGTATTTCTGTGCTGCTTGACAGATCTGTCAGAAATGACTCCCTTTGGTTTGAATATCGTGATGGGACAGACGGGGTGGTAATGGGTCAGATTGTAATTATTATCCTCTTAGGAGTCTGGACACAGCTGAGTAATGTTCCACATTGCCAGGGAGATGTCAGAGTTGGAGCTGGAATGAAACAGCTTCCCAAGGAACACGGCTTGTTGTGCAGCACAAGGCTTCAGTTCTATTGCAGGGATGGGGTCAGGACCCATTGCCTCATCTCATGTGTGCAGCTGTTTCTTCATTTCACGTGCAGCGAATTGATTCCTTTCAAGACTGGCATCTGTGATTCTGTGGGAATCATGGCAAGGATGAGGTGGAACATCAACACTACGCTTCTGACTGAGGATGGTGAAGATACGACATCCTTGTCTTTTACACAGAAGTACACGGCTGTTCCATTATTTTGCATGGGAATATTTCAGGAGTCATCTCCGCCAGTATGTTGTTTAATGTTCCATCGACCTTTATCTCTGGATGTGGCAGCACTGCAGAGCTTAGACATGATCTGTTTGAATTGGGATCAATTCTCCCTCTCCATCAGATGTTAGTTCCTCTGTTTGGAGTGTAACCAATCCAGTGCGATAGCTTTAACGAGTTATCATCCAGTTTAGGTACACATGGTTCTGACTCCGGCATATTCACACGCTCTCGTCACTTAACTATGGATTGGCTTAATGGTAATAGGAGACTGAGGGATTAGCCTGGGGAAAAAGTAACAGACTATGATCGAATAAAAATCTGATTCTGCTGCTGCTGTGGTTTTTCAGCATCACATGTTAACCCAGTTTTATCTGTAATATTTGCGATTTAATTTTTCCAGTGTCCCTTCTACAAAGCTCTCAGTCTGTCCATAAACGTTTGCATTTTTACGTCCAGTATTCATAATTATTTGCTGACTTGAACATTTGTGCTGTTCATATTCATTTCTGGAGAAATTCTGCAGGTCTGGCAGCATCTGCAGAGACAGAGAAACAGAGTTAGTGTTTCAAGTCCAGTGCAATGCTTCTTCAGAACTGAAAATGATTGGAAAGTGGGTTTTTGTTCCCTTGCCAGAGGTGCGGGGTGGATGACAGGGAAAAGAGGGTGTGGCAACAAACAAACGGACATTTAGCAGTGGAGAACGAGAAGATAATGTAAACGGGTTTAAATTAAGATATGAATGGGGGAAATGGATCCGTCTCTTGAGTGCAAGATAAAGAAGACACAAAAAGACAAGACCATAGGGAGTTCATTAGGGAGATCTGGTAGTATGTAGATCTGGCCAAAAGTAAGTTTTCACTGTCGAGATCATCAACCCCTTTAGAAAAAGGAATTTGGGTGTTTGACTACTTAATGACACTAGTAAAATTTTCATGCTGCCTTAGTATTGTAACATAGAGAAAAGCAAATGGCAATATGAAGTTTGGACTGTGCGTTTTGTACCAGTCTCTTTTAGTATTGTTTCAATTTTGCGATGTTTATTTTTAAATTCTTGATCTTGAAATTAGCATCAGATGGAATGAAGGAGGTTGCTGGGTGACATTATAGAAATTAGAAAATCCTGGGAGGCATGGATAGGGTGAATAGCCAAGGTCTTTTCCACAGGATGGGTGAGTTCAACCATAGAAGGCATAGGCTTAATGTGAAAAGGGAAGATTTAAAAGGGAAGAAGGAGCAATGCTATCACACAGAGGGTGTTGTGTGTTTGGAATGAGCTGCCAGAGGAAGATTGGCAGATGCGTGTACAGCCGTGACACTTAAAAGGCATTTGGACAAACATTGAATTGGAAACATTTAGTGGCATATCGGCCAAATGCAAGCAGATGGGACTAATTTAGTTCGGAAAAGCTGGCTAACATGGACAATTACAAAAGCTTCACGCAGAGTCATTGTGGTTTTGTGAACTGAAAATTATATTTTGTCCTTTAAAATCATGCAAAGTATTTCTGGAGATCCCTAAGAACGTAATAAGTGGACTTGATAAAGGGGAACTGGTAGACATGAGGCTTTCCAGAGATTCGCCACAAGTTATCACAAAATAAAGGTTCTTACACAAGGCAGAAGATCATAGTCTGACGAACAATGTGGTAGTATGGGATGACGATTGGTTAACACATAGAAATCGGAAAGTCAGGATTAATGGATGGTTATGATAAAGGTGTATCTGCTGCAGTACCGCAGATATCAGTCCGTGGCATCTGTTATTGACAATCTATACTAATAGCCTGAAGGAAAGAGCTGAGTGCAATGTACATCCGAGATTGAGGATGACACTGAGAATCAAAAGGCAGGCTGTTATTCAATGGAGAGGGCTTCCAGAAAAGGAGCAGTACAAAGGGATTGGCGTGTTCCTGTGAATGAAACATAACGTCAGCATGCTGATACAGCAAGTAACTAGGTTCGTAATTTAGGCGGGTTCCAGGATGAAACGGTTGTGTTGTCGAGAACCTATAAAATGGGGAGGCAATTTCTCATTGTGGTTGAAATGAATGAGGAGCAATACTGCTGAAAAATACAAGATGCCGAGGGGGCTTCACAAGTTAAGTGTTGAGAACGTGTTTCCATGCTGGGTGTGGTATTTAACTCAGGGACATAGATACCGAATATGGAATATCGATTTCAAACTGAGATGCAGAGTAAGGTCTTCTCTCAGAAGGTAGTGAATGTCAGGAATTCTCAAACCCAGAGAGATGTGCAGGGTACAAGGAGTCGGCAAGAAAGCGGAGTTGAGCTCTGGAGTAGGTCAGTTCCGTTCATACTAAATGACAGGGCGAGCTTGAGAGGCTGAATGCCCTGCTTCTGTTCCTATTTCTCATGTTCTCATGTTATGATTTTGGAAATTAACTGGATATTTTACTGGAAGTCATGCAGTACAATATTGCATTCAGGAGGAGAAGAGGACTTGTTTGAGTTAACCCTGGGTGGTGTAGGATGCTGTATTCACAGTGAATCTTGGTCTGTAACATGACCCACACCTGGAGCAGAAGTTACAAAGAGGGGAAGCCTGTGCGTGGGGATGAGGATGCGAGTGGGGGGTGTCACTTCCTGAACCAGCCTGCATTTTCCAAGTACATTGACGAAACTGCATCTAACCACCGGAATGGCCTCGATCTGCCCCTATACAGCAAGTCTGAAGGGCTGAATGGAACATAGAACATAGGGCTGAGGGACACGAGTGAGCTATCAGACCCTTTCATTCTACTCCACCAGTAAATAAGGTTGTGGCTCATCTTATTGTGGTCCCAGCTGCATTTTTCTCTCCATGCACCATCATCCCTGATTCTCCTGAATATGGACAATCAAAAGAAAAAGCACATTTAGATAATATAAAGATTTAGCCATCAGAAACTTCTAGGAAAGAGACTTCCCACTGGAATGAAATCCCATTTTGTGAATTTTTCCTCATTCATGTTCTGACTAAGGTTGGACGGTGTCACTGTTTCCTTTCCTAGTTCCACTCCTCCACTGCTCACAACAAATTTTAAATGTAACCAGGTTGGTGATATGGCCGATGGTAAAGGTGTCAAGTTTGACTGTGTCAAGTTCAGTGATAGGAACAAGTCAGACAGCTTTCTTTAGCCAGCCACAAGTAACCAATAGAACTAAGGGAGGATTTTTTTGGTTCTGTGATTATCACTGCTGCCTCACATCACCAAGAGCTGTGTTCAATTCCAACATCGGGCGATCCCCTATGTGGAGTTTGAACATTCTCTACATGTCTGTGTTGCTTTCCTGCCATTGCTCCAGTTTCCCCCAAAGCCCTAGGATGTGCAGCTGAGAGTGGGTTGGCCATGTGCCATTGCTTATAGTGCCCATAGATATGTGGGTTTGTCATGGGGATCGCACGGTTACATGCATAGGGTTGGAGTCAGGGCTATGTGGGATGCTGTTCGGTGGGTCAGTGTGGACTCGATGGACAGAATGTCCTGCTTCCAATCTAGAGAGTTTCTATGACAATGACAACAAGTTTAGATTATACAAACACCCAGTGGGTATCTATCTGATCCACTGTCCTCGAGGTCTTGTATGTTTCAACAAAAACACCTCTCATTCCAAGAGTAACCTGTTAAAGCCTCCATAATATAAACCCTTCATCCATGGAATACATGAAGTGAAATATCTCTGAACTGCTTCCAATGGAAATATGGTAAGGAGACAAAAAAAACCTCACACCCCGATGAGATTTGTTTTTTGTGTTCTCGAATTATTTTGAGTCTTTGGCACTCTCTTCCCCTCAGAGCAGTAGAGGCAGAAATATTGAATGATTTTGAAGCACAGACATAAGGTTTATAAATAGCAACAGAGTCAAGAATTATTGTGAAATGGGCAGGAATGTGCAGTGTGGAGGAAATGCTGACAGCAGTACAAATGAAATGGCTGCAGAACATCCAGAAATATAATGCAAAACTAAATTATAACACAGATGACATTTTAAAATGTTAACAGTGATATAATACACTTCCAAATGACCATGGGACTGCTCTGTCATGAGAGAGACAACACTCGTGGTGGTTTGCCCTGAGAGTTACCACATCTCGGGTGATGGGGTGAGGATGAGAGAGCGTCCCCTTCATGGTAACCTCTGTCAGTGTGTGGAACTGAACGTGCGCTGTGGCCTCCCAGTACATCATAAACCAGCAGTCCAGCCAACTGAGTGGGAGACAGTTTCACTGTTACAGACAGAAAAAGTCACAGACTAAGGGCAAGAGAAACTTTCACAACAAGGAAAAAAGATGCAATTGTGAAAACGGTCAAGATAACGGCTGAGGACAAAAATGTTCTCTGCCAGAAATTGTATTTTATAAGGAGACAAGTGATTTAAACCTGTCTTTGGCTGAATGTAATGAGGAGAGGGAAGTGAAGTAACCAGAGTGACTAATTGTGATTGGATATCAACAGTCATTAAATAAGAGCATATTTTTGATGGGTCTGTGTAAAATGTGCTTACCATTATGTAGAAGTACAAAGCTGATGGAATATATTGTTTGGAGTGTCCATCCCCGTGGGAAAGGCCCTCGAACAGGCGCTTGAAGAAAACCGGGGTAGAAGTGCCTGAGTGTCGTCTAGTTCGCGACAGGAACCCAGAGGGTTGAATGGCTGAACATTCCTGTAGCATGGAGCTGAGAAAACCATCAAATCAGCCGCGATCTTATTAAATGCTAGAGCACGTTTTAAGGGCTGAAGTAATCTCATGATGGATTTGAATTATGTGGGATTTGAAAAAAGTACATTTCTACTCCTCCGCTTTATGTGCCACATACGGGAACATCGACATTTTTCTGAAAATGGGAATTATTTGGAACATTATCAGGACATTCTATAATCGGCATGTGCCAGAATATTCTGCCACCTTGTGGGGGTATTGCAAAGATGAGAGAGAGAGAGAGAGAAAGAGAGCGCGAGCAAAAGAGAGGCAGAGTCAGAGAAAAAGGAAAGGTGCTGCATGCAGTAGTGAGAGTGGTAGGTACTGTAACAGTGAGTGTGAGGGAACAAGAGAATATGATGATCCTTATCCTGGAGTGGCCTCAGCGGAGTCTTCGACATATTGGGCTGAATCTGACAAAAATCTGTCTCAGTGACATTTTCTTTGAGTGTGACAGAGGGATTGTCTGGGAGGGTAACTGCTCCTAGTTTACAGATCAATTCACTGCTATCCACTGTACAGCTCTAATACTGAACAGGTACGTTGTCCGCGTTTGTACAGTAAAACACTGGTGTGGGCTGCATACTGCATGTCCATGCTGGACAGACCATCTCATCTGTTTTTCTGAGTCAATGCCCCAGTATGGTCTGTACTGCTCCTCATGTTGGAGGGATAGGTTGTGGACTGGTGAGATTTGCACAGTATTCCATCCTGGACAGTTTGCTGGCTTGTACTGAGTCTGGTCGAGCACATTGCTCCATCCTGGACAGATTGCTGTGTTGTGTTGAGCTTAGTCTGTATAGTATTCCATCCTTGACAGATTGCTGGTTTGTACTGAGCCTGGTCTACACAGTGTTCTATGCTAGCAGATATTTCATCTGGGCTTATACGTGTCTGGGCTGGGTCTGTGAGGTGGATCAATATCTGGTCTAATTCCTGATAGATATATCACCCCTCCAGCACGGCGCATTCTGCTGTCAAACCCCATATTTCTGCAACATGTTGCCCATGAAGTAATTGCCCAAGTAAAGCATAAATATCTGTCCCTCTTGTTATGTACCCGAGCAGATCCCCTACAAATACATGGAAAAGTAGTCTCGACCCGAACATTTTCTTATTTTAAAGGTAAAAGCGAGGTGCTCTGTTTCAGATACAATTCGTTTGGTAGAAATATTCAAGATTCAGCAAAACACAATCTATTCAAACACTGTCGACAAAATACAGCAACAAGAGGACCTTGGAATAACTATTGGAAAACTTAACAGAATAACAGTTTATTTAACTGCTAAACAGTTACTTTTCCAATATGGTAACATCACATAAACACACACTTGCTAAAAGCACATTCAGGAAACAGATTGTCTCACAAGCAGTTTACCAATCCAGGAGGAAAGCACATCACAAGACAATTCTGAGACAAATCTCAGAGAGAGTGTATAGCATCCTTCCAACTCTGCTGAGACACCAGCAATAACTGACGAAAGGTAAAACTAAGAATCATGGTTCTGGGAGAGCTTGACCATCACTCCACATGACTAGGCCGTGGCTGCAAGGACCACAAGGAATGTACTGCATCTACACTATCTATGGCACTGTAGGAGCCTCTCAAAAATACCTACCCTCACCTAAGCTATTAAGTGATGGCCAGATAAATGTCAAAGTCAAACATAAATAAAACGAAATGATGCAGCGGGCCTCGTGATCAGACACTGACGTTGTGGGAACCCAGCAATTCCAATTCTGCCAAAACACAGTAGAAATATCAAGCTTGCGAAGAGGAAGTATCAGCTCTCTGCCTCACCTCTAACTTTACAATTGGAGATGTGCCATACACCCAATAATCAGCGATGTCAACATCCCACCCAGACCAAGTATTATTGTGGCATATGAGGGTTGTAATGAAAGGAGGTTAATTCGAACTGTATGTTCAGTGCCTGTGGTTAATGTCAGCCTCCATGGACCCTAATTGCAACACTGGAAGGTTTCCTCTTCTCTTAATGCGGGGCGTCCTTCAACCTGTTATCCCATTGTATCC